>NC_081415.1:610752939-610797939 GCF_030272615.1 Cryptomeria japonica | reverse complement strand
TCTCATGCATCAATCTTTACCATAACAGTGTCTCTTGCCAACAATTACCATATTATTATGCATACTTGAATCACAACTTAGTAACATAACCATAGTTTACTACATTGTTTACTCATGTATCCAAAAACATACTATAACTAACTCTAGATTCATTATAATACCCAAATCCAAATGCTCCTAATCATATTTTCAACAACTAGATTACACCATCAATTCTAAACATAAGCATTTGATTTCTTAATAAACGTAACTATATAAGCATGTAACATATTCTCATACTAAGAGTATTTCAAGGCATCATTAGGAGAGTTCATCATTTATTTCCAACAAGGTATCTTAATCTCTGGCCACAAGAACTACCATCCAAATTACATAATACCTCCCTCTCAAGGAAATCATTTACTACACATCTTCTAACTAATAATGAATCATAATCCCTAGATACAATATATATATATCTAAGATACATAACCTAATGAAGTCTCTCCAATAAGAACATAAAATATAACTACTCCAAGAATCCAAGCATAAGCTGAAAACATGAAGAATCCACAATACGCACACGAACATCCAACAAAGAAGAATCCCAATGGAAGAAGGCATCAAACCACTCGACCATGTGGAACAAAAAAGGACCACCCCCCATGCTCCAAATAAAGACATAAGGTCCCACACACACACTCTAAACCTAGATTGACACCTAACCTCCAAGGAACCATAACAAAGGCTAACTCTCACAAGACCAACACCAAGGAAAAGAACATAAGACATAGAACAAGGCTTAATCATAAATCACCAAAAACCCACCAAAGGCGACCAACAAATCAAGGCTAAGGTATTATGATACATGTAGGAAAAGAGTGTCATCACATGTTATCAACAAGGGTTTCCCTAGTGATTAGACCTCAATGCCAATCTCTAGGGTTTTCTTGGCAGTCTCTCTCAACCTCAGTGCCCAGGTGATACCCAGGAGGAACCATCTCAACCTTTCATGAAGACAAGGGAGCACATTCTTGCCATTCCAGGCCTTCCCAATCTCATCCTAAGCCTAAACTAGTACACTAGGCCATGAGTGGGGCATCACAAATTATCTTATTTAATGTGATATCTACCCAAACCCTTAAATTAATTTAATTAAGATTATCACTCGATTAACAAAACTTCCAATGAGATTCCCTGGCAGCCACTTGAGGACACTGACACCCACTTGGAAGCCACTCCCCCTATAATGTTCCTAAACCTAGCGTATAACATCAATACAAATATAATACACATGGAATCTCAAGTATCTCATAAAACATATCATCTAAGTGTTCCATTATCCAATTGATCCAAATCACAAATGCACCCATAATGCCTACACCAATAATCCACAATAATGCCAAAGCATGGAACCAAAACTAGTCTCAACATAGAAATCCATCCAAATAAGAGTCCAAATAAACAAATGCCAATACATAACCAAAATTATGATCCCAACAAATCATAAAGCCATCATAAGGCCAATGTATGACAATTCCAACAATCTTTGTAACAATCAATCTCTTCTCGAAAAACTTGATACAACCACATAATCAACATTTCAAAACCACAATAATTGAAAGTTGGGAGAACCAATCATAGGGAATTCACTAAAAAACCCAAAAACCAACCTCTGGTGAATAACACAGTCTCAGAAAAATGACACAAAAGTAGCTAGAACAAAAACCATAGAGCAATACCTTTATAGAGAACTTTAGAGCATCCACAAGAAATATTGGTGCATACGAAATATCTACTAGCGCATATACCCAACAAAACGACGCTTCTGACAAATAAACTAGCACATACCAAGTGCAGTCTGGCGCATATGAGGCCTAGTTTAGTGCTTCCATCAAACAGTATGGCACATACAACAAGTATTGTAGCACATATAATGCAAACCTTGGTGCATACACTAGAGAGAGATACAATCATCTCAGATGCAAAGACAAAATTATGACTAAGTCCGAAAAATACCATAACATATATTGCGACTCCAAACATAACGAAATGCCAACATTCCAAACAAGATTCAAGACAATAATCAAAAGAATAAGAGAATCAAGTCCAAAGACTGTTGTCAATAGCTCATGGAAAAATACAACCCAAACTCCTCTAACTATCCTTCTAGTCAAAGAACAATACATGGAAAACTAACATACAAAACAATCCTTCACACATAAATTCTCACAGCCTTAATTCAACAATAGGATAAGGTAAAAGATGCAGACATAATAATCTCTGAACACAGATTGGAAACCCAATAATGGCAATAAAAAATCCAAGAACTCCCAAATCAATTAAACAAATCTAAATCATTAAGTATATTATTTTTTCAATACTTAGAATTTTTCCCAATCTTCACCCAACAAGCAATCTTTTGAAAACAATCTTTTCAAGAAGAAAATGCAAATAAGGTCCAAATCCAACAACCTGGTAGATTCAAGTAATGGACAAGAGATTGAAGAAGAATCTAAAGTTGCAAAGCAATCCCAAATCTAGCAACAATGAAATCTGAATTCTCAACTCCAATCTTCAAACGTTCGCAGAAAACTCCATTAAAATTTTAATCACAAAACTTCAATAATTTATCAGTAATAAGAACCCTCGAGAAATCTCGAAAATCCATATTTAAAATAAATCTCCCAGAAACATACCTCATCACAACCAACTAAAATTAATAAAATTAACAATAAACCTTACCAACCATTTTTGAAAATCAGGGTAAGAATTTATTAAATAATATTCCCAATCAATTAATAAAAGAAAAGGGTAAGTAAACTAAATAATAATCAAATAAATGAAAAGAGGTAAATAATAAATTAAACAAATAAGGAAAAATAGTAGGTAAACAAAATAAGTAAAAAGAACAATAAACAAAATAATAATTAAATAAATAATTGTGAATAAACAATAACCAATTAAATAATCATCAAATAAGTCATAAATCAATAAATCAAATAAATCAAATGCACGAATAATATAAATGCCCCAATCAAGCATAAAGCCTCAAAAAAGAATTAATAATATTAATTATAATCTCCACAAAAAATTATATTGGTATTTATATTAATACCAACCAATTTAATTTAAATATTAATAAACAATATAAATCAATTAATTAATAATAATTAATAATTACAACTCCACAAAGCATCCAAATGTAGAATATCATAAACTACCACATAACAACCAATAAGCAACTCTAACCAACACTCACGAATTGACAAGGTACTAGCTAAGCCTAGAATGTGTGATAGGGTCTATTGTCACCTCTGATCAACTTGCCATTATGATTAGAGACACAATCAAACCTGTGAAACCAGGTGGAGTCAATGTCTAGTACCTGCATCCTTGCACAACACCAATGTCTATGCAACATGTGTGTGTGTGTGTGTGTGTGTGTGTGTGTGTGTGTGTGTGTGTGTGTGTGTGTGTGTGTGTGTGTGTGTGTGTGTGTGTGTGTGTGTGTGTAATCAGACAAGTGAAGGAGAATTGCAACATCACACCTTGCTCGTAAACAACCATAGCATTAACAATATCAGCATATCCCATAGAGCATGAAGTAGGGTTAGCACAAAACATGATGCTATCATAAAAAAAATTAAATCTTTACAACAAAATAATGAGTACTCACATATATCCAACATATGTCCAATCATCATCATAGTCTTGAATATATCATCATCCACATGAAATCATAAACATCCAACTGTAAATATGCAATGTCTAGCATCAAAATAGAGCATCCAAAATTTAATAGTCATATGTATCAATCAAAAGCACCTTAATAAGTTTAAACTAGGTCCATAGAGTCTAATCATGCATAAAAGAAAGGTGAACTAGGGAGGGACGCTACATTTAGGCTTAGACAACACACCAATTATTTGCAATAGATCTGGTTAAGAAAATCTGTAAATTACTTTGGTATCTTCCTGCTCCAAAATATTGTCGCACTATATATGTCCTTCTCCTTTACTCATTGAGCATCAACTTCCTCACTTTATCTTACTACCCTACTATTCACTTCATCACAATTCATCTATCTCATACATCAAGCATAATGTGATCATATATATATGGGTGTAACAATAAGTATATAAATCAATTTGGCCTCAATAACCTTTTCCTGGAAATGATATTTCAACAGTCAAATCACATGCTATAGTCACCGAAGCAAAACATCAACATAATCTTTCAATGTCGACCTGACCTGAAATAAGCATATACTCATATTTCCACAATAACATGCTATAGGAACACAACGATCGCAATCCAATCTTAGCATTACAAGGTTAAAGACATGAACAACTAATCGTCAAAATATTATCATCAGAAATCAAGAAACCGGAGGAAATCAGATCACATAGAGTTGCTCATTACTGCATAACCAAATACATTTTTGGAGCACAACACTTGAAGCACGACTTCCGAAGCACCAACACTAACAATCTCAATCAATGACAACAATCATATCAAAATTCCACTACCATATCTACATCAAGACACAAATGCGAAGGACTGCACCTTTAAAATCTGGATAGTGTCAAACTGCATGAACAATTGGAGCATGAAACTAATTGCCACAACCAACACCAAAATTTCTCATATCAAGATAAACGTATCCTCATACTATCAATATATATTTATGGAGAAATAAACATGTCTGCAATACGTCAACAACAACTGGGATCTACCATATGCATCATACATACATATCTTCCATTGTTTTGCATCACATCATACATACTTATCTTCCACTATTCTGCATCACATCATACATACTTATCTTCCATTGTTTTGTATCACATCATACATACTTATCTTCCACTATTCTGCATCACATCCGGACCAATCCAGATCACCGAGTTTGACGTTAATGACAACTAAGACAAGTATGTCTAACATTCTCAACAGATTCAAATATAAAAAATCATATTTTATGTAGGTTATAATTTGTGTTACTATGAAAATAATTACTAGTTGTGAAAGCACTTCATTTTTTCCTTCTAGAATCGCCAGCACTCAATCCTCTTATAAACTATTGATACATGAGCATGCAAAACATTAAATTTGTGCATTAAACAACTAAACTATTGAACATTTATGTGTTAAAGCAATAGAATAGGTCTCAATAACAGTTTGGTGCATCACCTCCATAGTTTTAGGTTTGTTTTTTAGTCATTTTTTTTTATCATTTTTCTCAACAAACATCAATATTTTAAGTTGGTCTAGGTGATAAACCCAAGGGAACCAGCCCCATAAAGATGTTTATCATCAATTATCAAAGTCCCATTTTTGAGAGATCTTCCCATGTTTTACTAAATAGCTAGGTTAAGCACTTAGCAAGGGTGCATATTCTAGAGATAACAAAAGAATTAAGCACAAAACTTGATAAATTATAGTTTGATAATATTTTCATGTTCAGATGGTTACTTCTAAAATATGATAGCATATTATAATAATTTTGATAAATATAACATACTTCAAGGAACTAACCCCTTATGCATTAAAGAAAGAAAATACAACATATAGCCAAAGGCCAATTGTATACAAGACCAACCATGTGTAGCCAAAGGATCAAGCACCTATAGACAAAGAAGTAAGACACCTACAATTGAGAGAATAGGCCACCTATTCCTATTAGAGCCAAAAAATTTAGATATAATTTTAACCACCAAAAATTAAAAAAATTCCAAGGAATGAGAAGAAGCTCCACATTAGAAAACAGTGGGAGACACTACAAAAATTCTTTCGTTTCACACATGACACCATTTTTCCATGCATGCCAATAATTATGACTTTCCGGTTATAGTTAGAGAATTGTTTCATACATTTATTTCCTAAAGTCTCATATTTATGTTTTTTAATGAATGAGATAACATCTGCAATTTATGTTGTTAGATGTTCAATATATTAAGGACAATTAGGATAACCTAGTCAAAACTAAGTCTATATATTATAAGATCGAGAAAACAAAAAGAGGATTGTGATCTTTTAGTATTTGTAACATTATTTTGAATAATAATACAAATTAGTTCTTTATCAATTGATGTTTAAGAATCTGAGTGAATGGAGGATAAATAAGGATTGGTTAATATTTCTATGAACTAAAAGATTGTAGCAACTCAACAAAGGCCCATTTAAGGTAATATTGTAACTTTATTATTACCTAGTAGTTATTCATTTTAGTGTCTTCCAATTTAAGATCATTAGTTATTTATTAGTTACTTTTAATGTTTACATGTATTAATTAATTAGTGTTATCAATAGGGTCTTATGTTCATACACATATGAATATGTGAAAATGTGGCGAATTTCGTCTCCTTTTTTATATGCAAAATGTCACTATGTAGAGAAAGGTTAATGAGAAGGACGTTGAGTAGATGGAGCCATGAGAAACTAGCTCAAGTAATAGTAATTGAGGAATCTAGATATATTTTACTTTGCCACACTAAATGTAGATTACATAGTACCAAGGTTTTTCTATTAAAAATAATGGTATATTTGCCTCTTTCTGTAGCAACAACAATTTTTTTAAGATGTTTTCAATATAAAAGGGTGTGGTGCTTAGACCACATTGGAATATAAAAAGGGGAATTTTTAAATTGTTTTTAAATTTTGGTCAAAGGAAATGATATCAATAGTAAATCATTGCAAATTTTATAATGGAGATCCATATTCAAATCACAATAAGACAAGTTATTAGAATAATATCATAATTGAATACTATCTAAAACATTAAAAAAACAAATAAGCTATTGTTGTTTTTGTTGCCCAGGACTCAAATTTGTAGAGTTGTGCCATCATAAATTGTAACCTTGTACAATTCAAATCTTACATTTGTACTCCTACTTTAGCGTGTCCTATTTTCATTCCCCCTAGGCCCATTTTGCCCCACTTTTACTTTAAATTTGATGTCACCTATGTGCACAACCGAGTGGACCCCATCTCGAGGCTATACCCTCTTATTCATTGGTTTGCTTGTCCTATTTTTGGAGGACAAGGGCGGTGTGGTATCTCTATCTAGACTATGACACACCACTGCCCTGGTCCTCCTTAAATAAAGTCCATTTCAAATATGGGTGGGCATTTCCCCTCCCCGATTGATTTTGGTCCTCGTGGCTCCATTTGACTGTTGGAGGTTGGCCTAATTGATAATTACCTAGGAAGTCCTATATAAAGACATCCTATCAATCCATTTTAGATCTAAGATTCCATCTATATCATTCACACATTTGACATCAAGAATTCTCAAGCATTTAAAACGCAACATTTTATCCCACCATATCTTTCAAGTATCATGGAGCAAAGTCACATCAATCTTCATGCAAGTATGTGTGTTTGATTAGGTCATTCGTGTTCATGAGTTTGTCATGTTATTGTATTCAACATTCACGGTCGCATCTAAAGACCATTGCATCATCAATCTTTTATCAACCATTGCAGATATGAGGTATATCTTCCAACATTTACTTTAGTATTTACATTTTCTATTTCAATTCAATTCGAGGTTAATTCCTAAACCATGGTTTGAACCAAGGAAAACCCCTATCCACAACACTTTTTTCTCTTTCTATGTGCACGAAATTGATTCAGGAGCTATGATCAAAGATTCTGACAAAATAAACAACAAATAGTTTTAGCTTTTTATAGGAGCGAAAAGTGGAGGACAAAGGCGACCTACCACCCTAACCTGAGAATTTTGATCGATATTCTGATAGTGGATCCTGTGTGTCTCCTTGGCTGAAAAACATCCCACTTGCATGTCTAGAAGTTGCAAGACTAGGGCGGCCTACCACCTTGGTCTCAACAATTTGGCTTGGATTTTCATTTACAAGTTTTGATTCACTTCCTCTTCTCAGATCTCTGTTTCTGGCCTCTGTCTTGAATTTGGAACATTTTGTTACTACTATTTTACTTCAATTCTTTATTGTCTTACCCTAGAACTTTACAATTCAAATCCAATTTCAACTCTAAAAAGGGGAAGTAACAAAACAAGTAAATCTAATCAGTGTCTCAACCCTTTTCCTTAATTAGATTGTGGCTAGATCTATTGGATTTACACCCCTTTTTTAATGTATGGTTGATCTTGTGAAATTGGTGGTCAAATTAGTATCCTAATTGGTGAAACCCTAATTTTCAAAACCCACCATTACAAGTGTTAAGTTTTGTTTCAATCATTTCCTTTTGTGTATCATAACAATTAGTAGCCATCATTAAAACCAACTTGAGAGATCTTATATGGGCTTGACTTGGATAATTTCTAGTCTTCGGCGAGATTTCACCTCTTGTTGTAATTCCTAATTACATTTCCATTTCATATCAGGTCCTTGCTTAGCTTTATTTTAGATGAATTTTCCTACTTCTATTTGTTGCCCCCATATTTGGCGTACCTAAATTTTGAATTTCAAATCGATCCCAGTGTTGAGTAAAGGTCCAATGAGTGTTTACACATAGGCAATGAGCGCGTTGTTCAAGCTCATTACTAGTCAAAATCCGAAAAATGGAAAAATCTTGAGAATTACCACAAACTGAGGGAAATTGATTGACAATCAAGATCTAAACGTCATTTTATGTCGTGTGGCCAACTTTCACCTGAACCTAGTTCATACTTTGTCATATTTTAAACTTTCCATTTTTGGTGTATGTTGCTCCCAAATGATTAAAATATCACATCTAAGGCTTCGTCATGAGGCGTAACTAATTGTGAGGATATATTTCCCTACCATTGACGCATGTTTCAAATTTCAGGACCTAACTCCCTACCGTTTGAAAGATGCCATTTTTCTCCAACCAAAACGTTATATTTAAAATATTTAAATTATTTCTCAAATGATAATTTAATATTTTAAATTATTTTATTATGTTTGGTCATTTGCGATGAGAAAATCAACTTCATTCATCAATGGCATTCTTTCTTGATCCATTTTCAGTGAAAAATAGTTTCCTATGTGTAAAAGACAACTTGCTCAACCAGAAGGTTAGAAATGCTCAAAAAGTGAGCATTCTTAGCCTCATTTCTTAACCTTTTGCCAAGAAGGTTAGAAATGCTCACTTTTTGACCATTTCTAACATTTCACAAAAAGGTAACCTCGTTTCTTAACCTTGTGGGTCCCACTTTGTCAAGAAGGTTAGAAATGCTCAAATAGTGAGCATTCTTAACCTTTTTCATAAGGGTTTAAAAAAAAAAAAAAAGAGTTTCAAGTAACAGGATATGAACATTCATCAATGCATAAAAGATAGTGGGAGCTCAACAGATGTTGAAGTTACAGCTTGTCTCATGACATACATGCCAACGTGGAAAGAAGTTTACACCACGAATTGCACTGGTAATTTAAACAGAAGAATAGGCATGACATGAAAGGTAGATATGTATGCAGAATGCAGAGGGTGTAGATAAAGTGCCAATCATTTGACAAAATGACTCAATGAACTATCATCCCAGGGAACGATATATATATATATATATATATATATATATATATATATATATATATATATATATATATATATATATATATATATATATATGACTGCAATATGTGCATCATGGTAAATGTTGTTCCAATCATGGGAGGAGGGCGACGAATGATGCAAGTGTTTGACAGAATGGCATGATTAACACACAGGTAAATCATCATTCTGCACATAACTTACCTATCCTCAATTGGATCCATCGAAGGATAGAAGGCTACTATAGTTCTAAGGCGGTTCGAGGTGTGGGTCGCTAACAAAAGTGTCCCGTATGTTGAGTTCTAAGCAGAATGGGCTCTTTTGATTGCGAGGTAGGGGACACGACAATTTCGAGACACCTACCTTTCAATGTGCCAAGAGGGAGATAGAGATCCAGTCCCCTAGCTGCTAGCACTCATGGCACTCAAACAACAACCGTTAGCATTCACCAATAGCAGAATATAACATGAAAAGCAATAGGGGAAGCACAGACAACGCATGTGAACAGTTTGACTGAATGCCTCGCAGAAATGTGGTCTCATGCAATGCAATGATCTCAAGATATGCACAGAATGGGTTTGCTGAAAATGCCTCCATGGCATTCAACAAATCACAGAAGTTAGAGGAGTTTCGTTAGATGTTAAAGTTGCAACTAATGTGGCAGACACAAATGCAAATCGTGGGGGCATGAAGATAATAGAAACTTTCAAACAAATGTAATTCTAGGAGTAAAGTACAATCCCGCAGATATGTATGCAAGATGTGGAAGGCGTAGCCAAGGCAAGTGGACTGGCTGACAGAAAGATCCAAAAGAATGTCATGGTTGTGGGAGATTTACGCAGTAGTGGAAGCTTAGACAAGATATTATAGTTTGAAAAGCTCATGTGGACAAGCACGCAAAAGGAGGAATCATAGACTATGGTCTTGCCTTGCTCGACAAAATGCCAGGAAAGATGTCTTCTCAGGGAGGCATAGAAATGTGTGTCGTTATTCATTTCAAGCATTTGAAAGGTGACTCTTTCATTAAAAGTGGATATTTGAATACACTTACTGGAGAAACTATTCAACAGACTTTAAGTGGAACAAGGCCTTGGAAACTTGCAAGATGAGGCAAATGGTAGGTATTACACCAAATTCTTCAACTGTTGTTGGTTCCTTTCCTATCCGTAAAATGGAGTATTGAATCAGGTCATGAACAATCATTAAAGTTCATGGACTCTGTGTAAGTTTGAAAAAGTATGCGGATAGGAAAGTCGAGTAGTTTCATAAAAAGATGAATTTTCAGAAGGATGTCATCATTTGATCCCTTACAAGATGGGAGAAGACACTATTCAATGTATTAAATAAGTTAATAATTGCAACTTATGTTGAGTCATGGGATGCCACCAATGTAAAGAATGTATTTATGGGTATGGATTTTTCATTCAGTGAAGAGGTGACAATTCTCCTCAAAGGGATCATGGAGTAGTGTAAGTGACATAAAATATATTTTGAAATGATAAACATTCCATCAAACATGGTTGATTAGATACAACAAAGACGAGTATGTGAAAAGTAATGATGTCCTATTTAAGTACCTCGTCATTCAAAAATTCATCACATTCCTGAGAGGAAAAGATAATCAGTAGATGCAGTCAAATCATTTGTGTTTGAAGATCAAATTATTGATAAACAAGCAACTCGCAGATTAGATAAAGACATGAAGGTCACCCCGGCAAAATCAACAATGAGTTATTTCTTCAATGTAATGGGTTTGATATTATTTTTATAAAAAGCGACTTATGTCGCTGATTGTAACCAAAGATTAGAAAGTTGACTTCTTTTGCGCATAAAGTGTAGGTTACTAACTCATCGAGATTTACATAGAAAAAAGTTAGTTATTAACCCAGGATTAAAGTTAGTTACTAAGGTGGTTATTCTGGGAAGCCTATAAATACAAGGCTATTTGTAACGTTTGGGGGGAAACTTTTTACAGAAGGAAAACTCTGCGGGAATTCTAGGAGAAACTTGTAATGACATTTTGATTTGCACTATGTATAGAAAGGATTTTGGACTTGTATATTTCCAAAAGGATAATGAAGAATACGTCTTAGTTCGTATGTTCTAAATGTATTCATGTGTTATTATTGCCAATTTCTCGTATGTCAAATTGGTAGTCTTTTTTATGCATATGTGATTTGTACAATTGATGTGATGATGCACAAGCAACCTTTGGTATCTCAGTTTGAATGTGTCGAAGTATCTTATCTCTGCGTATGTTGAGATTTGTCATTCTTCTTTGTCGTCATCTCATGGCTAAGCATATTGCGTTACAAACTCCCCTCGTAATTTGTTGCAAATGTTGAGAAATCTCAGTTGATGGTTGTATGTCTATTGTTGGGGTTTCTATCTTTATTTCCTTTTAGTTCTATGTTTTCTCCTTTATGTACTTTTAGGTTAAAAGTACACAAAAATCCTAAACACCCCTATCATATGAGGGAGTTGCCCCTCTCAAACGCAGAGGAATATCATATTTCACAGAACGATCTCTCCAACTGTTGGAACCTTTGTCACTGCTTATCAGGCAAACAGGGTCAGTTTCAGGGAAACGACCGCAGTGACAAATCTATTTACCAACAATATTAAAATTCAAAGATTCTTTTGAACCAATAATATGAACACTTAGGTATAGGTTGATAAACCTTTTCATGTACCAATATTAATGGTGCCTATATTATTTTAATGAACCAATTGCTTTCAATAACTATCTCAATGGCATGGGCATAAGATCAAAAAGAATGTTAAGTGTTGAGATTTCCTAGTGATATATGCGAGAGTTTCTTCACAATCCCATAGGTACTTCTAGGTAGTTTTGCAATAGATTTTGTGGATGACTTTCCCATCCTGGTGCTCAAATTCCAATCCATTAATACTAAAAAATATAACAAATATCTCAGAGAATATTTTTTCAAATTGTTTAGGATTGTGCATGGATCCAAAGAGATGTTTTATTGCATGGATCATTAACAGAATTAGTGATTGGGGAATAGATTCTCATAACGTTATTATATTTTCACGTATACCATTCTTTACTATGTATTTCCCTTGCTTGCTAATGCTTCAATTTTTTTATGCAATGTTATCTTTCATTCAATGAGTGCTTTTGTCACATCTCATTTAATTAATTACATTAATAATGCAATAAATTAAATTAAATTATTAAAAGCAAATGAAAAGGTGAATTAAATTATTATGTCATCATTTTCTCATTATGTTCTACCATGGTTTTTGAACTGACTTATTAATGTGTGAATGAGTTTGAATGAGTGTGGGTTTAATCGAAGACAAGGACATGGTCGAGGAGAGGAGCCTAGCCATTTTTAAAAAAATGATCATGACGGAAACTAACGCACACAACACTTAGATATATTTAGCAATTGCATTTTTGTTATGATATAATGGATGTTTATGAGTGTTTAATGATGCTTAAATACTAATGTTATTGCACTATATGAAAATGGAATTAAACTTGCATACCATGTTTGTAACTATGCATTTACACTTGTATATTTATTCTTCATGACAGGAATATAACAAATTTCTTGGATATGGATATTTTTATTTGACTATGATGAAATGTTCATGCTTCAGATGCACATGCTTGAGAAATGAATACTAAATGTTAATAATAATAATTCTTTCTATTTTTATATATACTTGTAATGTATATATGACCTTATTGATATATACATATATAAATACGCTCATGAACATATATATATCAGTATGGTCATAAATACGCGTACCCATACAAATGTAATGTCAGTATGATTAACATTTTAAAAGATTTGTTACATTTCTTATATAGCCATGACTCCCCCCATAAGCCAGGTTATGTTCTCACTTGAAATCAATTTGAAGTAGATCCAGTTCTGGTAATAAGATCATAGGATTCTATTTCTATTTTATGGTGCATCAAAGAAAACGTTATCAACTTCATGATTCTTTTAAAATTAACCAGATCTTAGATATCTTTTTCTATATCGGCTTTTATTTTGTATTTCCTTGTCGGTTCGCTTGCTTGTCTACGCTTCCACATTTTGCATGCAAGTTCACTAGGAAAATTACTTATTACAACCTGTGAGCACCAAATCTGTTCGTGCATATACTGAAGCATTGCCGTCTATATTGCATAGATTTAATGTGAAATAGTTCGTGTGGCTTGTTCTTCCTTCAATCTCTAAATAGTGCCTATCTATCTTATCACGTTTTGTTCATATCTGCGATCAAGACTTCTTAACAAGTTGCTTCATTATAAATGCATAGCTTCTTAACAAGGTGCTAAGGAATACGCTAATGTCTTATGCCAACTCTAGTTGGAATCACATTTGTTCAGTTTGACCAGTGATGGCACTGCTAGTATTGCTTGGAAAGCTCTTCTGTCACACACCTGTCGGAATCACTTTATGCTTCCCTTGGTTATCAAGGAAAGCATGCATGTATATACTTCCATCTATCTTGTCTGCATTTTCTAAACGCCTCAAATAATACCATTTAGAGGATAATCATTATCTTAAGCATCAGATTGATTCTTTCTTGGTGCATGATGTTGGGACCTCTTAAATTTGCTAAATTTTGAGGTTCTATGTTGAAAAATTTACTTGTAGCACTCAGAAATGCAATTGAAGAAGTTTGTCCGAGTAGCCCACTTGGAGGGCTAATATTTTGGAGCCCATTGATTGTTATGCAAAATCACTTTGGGGAGGTGTTGAACACCTATCAGTAAACATATTAATCATGTTGCAGCATTCCACAATCAGATTTGACAAGTTTTTCAAGCATTTGATTTGAGGGGTCTGTTGTTCTCAATTTCTGATTACTTTGTTTCTCTACAAGAATTTCAAACCTCTATCGCTTATGAGAGAACAACAAGAAATAGAAACAAAAGACAACAATTGACAAGGTTTACAGAGAAACCTTCTACACTTCAAGCTTCCACTTAGCTTAGGCAGGTATACCTTTTGTAATCACTCTTTCATAACTGCAATTGAAGACTTACAGAAGACTAATACCAACTTCTCAAACCTTATCACTTTTAAACATAACTGAACATAAAAGAAAGACTCGTATTCATTTTTATTGATCATCAAGAAGGTCATGAACTTCAACAAGTTGTACCAGTGCCTTATTCGGCCCTCAGAGTCATTCAGAGTTGGATAAGAATTGACAAAAGGAACTTAAATACATGTCATTACATTTGCTTCACTAAATCTATATATGCCTGACATATATAAACTCTCACCATATGCTAGACCCAACCATCAAATTCAAGCAGAATCACTGATTACCAATGAAAAGAATTCAAGTATATTTAATTTCCCTCCTTGAGGGAACAACCTAAAACATTTTCGTAAATTGCTTTGCAAATCATTCAATTAAACAATCCTAGATCATCTAATCAAAATGGTAACCAATCATGTAGACATGAAGACAACAGAAATCAGGACTCAAAATGTTATGGTCTGTATATTAATATTCTCCATTGAAATTTTGCATAACTCGGAATGATTTTCCAAAAATCTAGAAAAACCTAAATACATTTTGCCAGAGCTTTCTTACAAAGTTCTTGTGATGATTTTCTAAGTAGTCTTAGTATCCATTTATAGAGATATGGATGCGACAAGCTTCGGACTTCCCTAGAAAATATTTTTTTGTTCTAACCATAATTCCCCCCTCAAAAGGGTTACATTGTTACTAAAGAAAACAGGAGCAAAATCAATTAGTTAACTAGCTGGAGAAAGGCCAAATGACTTCTCAATATTCACAAGTCAAGCGCCAGGTGTCCTCAATTCTTCAAAAATCTAATCACCCCAAAATAATTTGTTACAAGAGCTAACTGCTTCCAGTTTCCTGAGGGTTGTCACATGTTGTAGCGTCGGTTGATTCTTCCCGAGCCTCTATTTCTTTCATCACATATTTATTTTCCCATTCTTTGAATATGTCATCACTAGGCCACGAGAAACTAACAATTTTCTTTTTTAGTTTAATATTCAAACGTTTCCACTTCTCCTTTAACCATTTGAATTCCTTTTCCAAAAATCCAAAGTGTGATTTTATTTTTTCAATCTCCTCAATGGATTGAATAAACAAGGAAGTATCATCTACATTTATGATGCCATTTATTCTTTGTGACAATTTATGGCCTAATTCACCAAGCCATTCCTCTTTATCTTTCAATTTATCATTATTAACAAAACCTCCAGGGAACAATTCAAACTTCTGATTTGCATATTCTTTTCTATAGAGGTTTGCCTTCCTTTCTATATTAACTCTTTCTTCTACTAACCTGGACATACCTTTTACCAGCTCATGAGTGGCTTTAATAGTGGCATCAACACTCGCCTCCTCTTGTGATAAGTATATGAGCTCTAAATCAGCCTCCCTAGCAATCCATTTATCCAATATTGGCTCCAAAACAGCTTTATCCTCTTTCAAAGAAGTCAAAATATTCAGAATTCTTTTCATATATATATACACAATTGGAGCCCCAACTGTATCAACAAATTTCAAAATTGTGCCCCTGATCTTCTCTTCATATTTACTTGCGAAAATCGTTTGAGCTTGCTTCAATCTTTCAATCTCATCTTGGATACTTTTAGCAGATTGAAAACTAGGAGTCTCAAGAGGAGGGAATTCAATAATTGGGCTAGTAGGAGGAGGTATGGTCGGAGAAGAGGCAATCATCAAACTGGAAGATTCACCTTTTTGTTTTTGTCCTACCACTTCAACTTGGCAATCGTGTTGTCCTTATGAGCTATCTCAAGTTTAGCTTCGTTGTAGGCTTTCAGGACTACTTCTAACTTCACCTGAAGATTAGCTTTCTCCTTGGCTTCTTTCTCAGCCACAACCATACTGAACTTTGCAGATTCTAAAGTTGTACTGGCAGCCTCTACCACCCTTGTGTCCTTCACTCTCTTAATAGTCATGCCTCCTGAATAACTAGATTTTGAGGAGTCTTTCCTCTTTTTTCTTTCTTCTCTTCTTAATGACCACATAACTAGGGCCGCATGGTCATTGTTGTAAGTTACCCCTGCTAGAGGCTTAGTCTCTTTTCTAACTGCATCAAGAATCAATGCAATAGCTATATCCCACTCAGGAAGAATCAAAACTCCACCTTCTGCAATCATTTTCCTCCCTTGCTCAGGGGTAATTTTCTCAAATTCTACTAACATCTCCCGTTTTACTTCTGCCTCAATAACAGATGCATCTTTGTGGGGATGTTCAATCTTCCCTTTCTCACACCTCTCCTTTAATTGCCCTATATGTTTCCTCCAAACAAATTATAAAAATGCTCCTGTTTTAACAAAATGGTTGTCTGCCAAAAATTCCTCACTGGCCTACTTAATGACAAGGTCCAGTTCTTTGCCTGCAAACTCTTCAACAGTCAAGTCCATTTTGGCACTTGTTGTCTCTTCTGGTATTCCCTCTTGCAACTCTCCATAGGTGCATGCAATTTCTCCAAGACTCTCTAATTACAACAATTGTTCAGCTACTACATGCTCATCTTCTATGTGTATTGGGGATTAGGAAGGAGAATACAAGGGCTCATTTGACTGCACTTCTTTCCCTAACATTTGCCTCTTTGGGGAAGCTTGCAATTCAGTGACATCTTCTATTGGCCTTTTTCCTTTTGAAGTGGAGGGCTCATCCCTTTTGGGTATTACTATGTTATACCCTAATCTTTTTTACATCACATACTCACCCGGGGGAACCACCTTGGCATAAGCAGGCTTAGCTAGAACAAGTTTAGCTTTCTCAGGATCAACTCCTATTACAACCTCATTTTTCTCTTTTAAAGTCTGCATTACATCCTCAAAATAGACCACCAAAAACTTAATCTTCTCTTCAAAAGGATTAAAACTATCCAAGGGATCATAGTTTCTATCAAAATGTTGAATAAAATCTAGAGTTTTCTTGAATGCTATCCATTTCTCCTTCCTTACTTCTTGTTCATCTAGATTAAATTCATTCCTTATTAGGTCTTCAGGGAAATGAAACTGATGAGCTCTACCCCCACACCTGACTTTCTTCTTAAACATATCATTGAAGAAGTCCTCTAGATCAGCAAACCTAGCAACTGCAGTGGGTAACCTATATGGCTGAAGAAAATTCTCAAAATGTACCCAGCCACCCTTGGTGATCACAAAAAGATGTGTCACAGTGATTGTTGGGAAATGGTCCCCCTTCCTTTGTTTGTTAACTCTGATTCTTGTACGCCCCCAATTTGCCTCAAGATTTCAGCAATGCCTATCTTCAAAGGGACTTGGTAGGGGAGCAAATTTGGAGTTCCTCTAAAACCATATACTTTGAAAATAGTAGAGACTGGGTACAAGATTATGTCACCCTAGTTGTGCACAATTTTAATACCTTTAGCAAACTCTTTGGGTCTAATGAATTCTAAGAGGGCCTTAGGAATCCTAGGGTTTTCTTGGCATAAAAGGATTCTGGGCCTGGATGCAAAGTATCTATCAAATTTCAAATAACTTGCATCCTCCTTGTCCCAGGACAAAACTATACACCATAATTGAACAGGCATTTCTTCTCCATCTTTTTCCTTTAATAAGTCCATCTCATTTGCAAAGTATTCAGCACCTTTAAATAAGAACATGTGCATAAGCAAAGAATACCATCCAAAAGGTCTATCTACTTTAGCATTTTTTATTCCAATTAGGCCTTCATGAATGGCATCAGTAAGGTAGGGTGCAAAATCATAAGTCACCGCCAGAGATGGATTCAAAATTTGTGCCATCATAAGCATGTAGTGGGTTGGCATGGTGTTTTTTGCATCTTCCCCAAGAATTTGACATAAAGACCAGTATATTCCCTTAGCCCTCAAAGTAAATAAATTCAAAGGGAAAGGCTCCATTGTACTTGCGCCTACTAATGTCAATCCTCCTATTTTTGCAAAGAATTATTTCAATGGCCCACTCCTAAGGTGATCCTTCTGTGCATCATAGACTTCTTTAAGCATGTAAAAATCAATAGGCTCCAAGTAGTTTGAGACCTCACTAAGTCGGAAAGCTCTTCTGAATTCATCATCATTGATTTCAATTAAAACTCCTCCATTTATATTTCTCATAGTCTTAGTAATGGGGTCATAATTTTTCGCAATTTGGGTTAACAGATCGACATCCATGAATACTCCAGGCACTACAAGCTTTCCAACATCTAATTCCCATATACTATTAATTGGAGCAGGTGAGTTTCGCGGACCAAATCCTACTCTGAATAGTCCTAGACCTACTATTCGTATCTAGGCATCTCTCAACCAATATCCCTTATCATACAAACCATCACCAACCCTCAGATGGGGAGATTTAGGTACAAGTTCCTTCATTTTGGTTGCACTACTGGTAGATTGGGGTAGTTGTTCTAAGAAATCATCACAAATAGCTCTTTCCTGCTAATCTACCTTCCCTCTAAATTCCCTTTGTGGTGCCATCTTCAGAACTACCCTTACTTCAATTAATATTCAAACAAACTCTTCAGAATTTCAAGCACCCAATAACACCAAGTAGACAGGAATTCTAAAGTACAATTGTGAGAAAACTTGCTTGCTGCCTGAGAAAATACAACCTGCACACTTGTTCTTCCGCAAATCTCTTTGAATGCTTTATGCAATTCAAAACAATGGCCTATATAGGGATTATAGCAATAACTAAGCATTGATTAAGATCAGTAAAGCCACACGCTTCGGCAATTAATCCTCTTAAAGTTCAAAAATTTCACTCCAACAGACCAAAAGGAACTTCCTTTGAGTACTTTTCCTTTAGTCGTTGATCCACGATGACTAAAACTCAAGCTTCTTCTCAAAGTGGTTCAGCGACCACCATCGGACTACATAAAACTAGCACACTCATTAAACACATGCCTTCTAAGTCGGCCCATTGTTTAGTTATTCATTTTCCCTTTGTCGTTGATCCGCGAAGAATAACAATCATGCAACTTCGCATAGCAGCTTAGCGACAATCGTCGATCTTCCCTAACTTGCATGCCCTTTAACTTACCTGGGCCACCCACTTAGAACGGGTTCCACCATCTAGTCACTGATCCGCAAAGAATAACATTCAAGCATCTTTCCATTGCGGTTCAACGATAACCGTTAGATCAACAGGAACTTGCTCAATTTTAAGGAAACTTTGAAGACTTAACCGCCAGCATTTTATTGTTCACCATAATTGCTTGTCGTAACCATTGGCCTTAACCACTACCGCTAGTGGCTTGTCACTGAGTCACAAAGAATAACCGTCATTCAACTCCCCTTTGCGGCATGGCGACCACCCTTGATTTTCTCTGAACTTGCCAACTTGTTAACACACCTAAGTCACTCTCTTCTCACGGGCCCCACCACTTGGTCGCTGATCCACAAAGAATAACAGTCGTGCAACTTTATATTGTGGTTCAGCGACAGCCGTGAGATCGGTTCCAACTTGCTCAACCTTTAGGAGTCGTAAGCACTTAGCCGCCAACCATACACCATGTGCCTTAACCACCAACTACAACCCGCCGACCACCGTCTTAGAACGTTAGTGGTTTGTTGCTGATTCGCGATGAATAATCATCGTGCAACTTCGTATAGCGGCTCAGCGACCACCGTTAGATCAACAAGAACCTGCTCGATCTTTAGGAAACCTGACAGATAATAAAGGGGAGAAAACTTAGGACATTAGGGAATCTGTGAAAAATTAAAATATTATTCAGAACCCGCCCAAGCCTAGACCTAAAAAGGGCCCCCTCTTAACGACGCGACGACCCTTCCACTTAAGTGGAAAAATCAACAAGCTCAAATAAAAGGTTTAGAAGAACGACACGAAAGGTTCATTCTTTAAGAACTTTTGAAAATTACAAAACCCTAAACGCTTAGAACACACAAAAACTTGCAGATAAGGGCAAAATCACTGAGATTGATAGGCTTTAAAGGATAAAGGCAAGACTTCCAACAATTTCAAAAACACTGATAATAGGGTCAACAAGGGTTCATTGTGTGTGCATTTCCATGAGTAGCCTACTTTGGAGGCTTGCATCTTGCACTCAATTGATTGTCATGATGAACCGCTTGTTCCACTGTATTCTTTGTAATTTTTTGTGCCCCCCTTGTTTATTCTCAAATCCCCATGATCTCATTTGACATGTTTTCCAAGCCCAAATCATTTGCAATTTGTCAATTTCTGCACTTAGCACAGTGAAATATTTTTCAGCATAACTCACTTTGAGTGTTTATAACTTGTGTCTAGATGATTATTTCATCAAACCAAGTGGTTCTTGTGATTCCTTGTAGCTAAATAAGCTTGTATGCAGGATTCTAGACCTTCATGACATCATTTGTTATTTTCCCAAAATGGATTTAAAACAGGCTTTGAAGAGGGTTTTGACGGATGATAGTGCAGAAACAACTTAGTAGTGATCTTTGATGATTAAAATTTTGAAACTCAAGAAGAAATAAGAGAATCCATTTTCCAGAGTTGTTCCAAATATATCAGATTGCATCCCAGTCAGCTACCATGACTTCATGGGGTCGTTTGATCAGCTGTTGAGGGCAGTTTACAGAGGCTCCGAGCTAAATTTGGCGTCCCAAAAAAGTTGAAAATTTCAAAAAACGGAAAACTTCATGGGTCTTGGTATGGTATCATAAGTCTCCAATTTTGATCTTGTCAAATTCTGAGCCAATTTCATGTATTATTTTAAAGTTTGTATTTTATCGTTGTTAGCCACCACATGTCAGTTTACAAAGGAAGTACCTCAAGTTTGCGAGCTGCTCAAAATCTGACAAAAAACCCCTCTTTTATTTTAATTATCATAGCCATTTGCAAGATTTCATGGCTCCAGGATACCCGGTTAGCCCGCAATGAAATTATCCAGGAATGGTCGCACGAGAAATTAAATACTTCGCCCATTTCTCTATGGTTTGTTGCAAGTATTAAATATAGTTTAATTGCTTTTCAGTTAACATTCTAAATCAGTTAAGTGGAACTTTATAAAGTTTTACTTTACAAATTTGTGTAAAACCAAATAATTCGCACTCGTATTTAAAAAGGAGGAAATAAAAATGTTGTGAATACTTATGAGAAAACTTAAAATTTATGTGGGGTTGTGGAGTACTTAATGGAGCAAAAGAATTAAATTTTTCCCAAAGTTTGCTAGTCCCGAGTACCAGCAAGTAAATTAGGGAAAATCAAAAGTTGACTGCGGGAGAGCAGGTAAGCTTCAGCTTTGTTGTGTGAAGCAAATTGTGGGGTTTTCTTTTCACTCCTTATTCATAGGGTCGTCGATGGTGTTATCTTAAAGCCTTTGATCAATTAGATCAATTCATTGGAAAAAAAATGTTGTAGCTTCCCTGATGTTGAATCACACTCAAAAAAATTTCCTGGAGCCTTTCCCATTTATACAAAAGCAATCAGCATTATGTTTTACTATTCTACTATTTGCATCTGTCCTATCCTATGCACATGTTCCATTGTTTGGCAGAAATGTCAAAATAGAAGAAATAGGCAAATAAATTTCTGGCACCACCATGGATAATGCCCCAATGGAATGTTGAAAGCCCTTGAGGTTCCCAAATTGTGTACGGCTGAATATATTCAGACGCGTCTATTTTGGCTCCAAAAGGGACCTATCGTACCAATGACATGCATCAACATACATGTCCGAGACATGCATACCATGCCAATTTGTCGCAGCGGCCGGACCCACAGTATGTGACGTGGAGTTGCAGTGGACTCGTTGGTTTCAATCGTTGGGCCCCATGTGAAATTACGTGGACATGTCAGAGGATGGTCACGGCTCGCTTAGTGGTTAGTAGTGGTATTTTGTGCATAACACGCACATTAAAAGCCAGAAAAAAAAAATCGTCAGCAATTGAAGAAACCGCGTTCGGACGGCATACCGGCGGGAAAAAGAGGGCATGGACTTTAAAAAAAAGCCATAAAATAAAAAAAACCATCGGCGATTTAAGAAACCGCATTCAAATTCATCGTTTCGTGGGGCAAAAGGAAATGGCGGCCACACAATCCACGAATCAGCGAAAGTGACTAACACACCATGTTAGTCAAATTCGTCGTTTCACGGGGCAAAAGGAAATGGCAACCATGCAATCCACGAATCAGTGAAAGTGACTAACATGCCATGTTAGTCGAATTCGATGTTTCGCGGTTCAAAAGGAACTGGCAGCTACGCAGTACCCGAATCAGCGAAAGTGACTAACACGCCATGTTAGTCAAATTCACCGTTTCGCGGGGCAAAAGGAAATGGTGGCCACGCAATCCATGAATCAGTGAATTAGACTAACATGGTGTGTTAGTCACTTTCGTCGTTTCATGAGAAAAGGCGGCCACGCAGCCTGCGAATCAGCGAATCTGCATAACACGCCACGTTAGTCTCTTTTGTTGTTTCACGAGGCCATAGAAAAAGGCGGCCACACAACCTGTGAATTAGCGAAGCAACATAAGATGCCATGTTAGTCGCTTTCATTGTTTTGCGAGGTCAAAGAAAATGTCGGCCATGCAGCTCGCAAAATAGCAAAGGTGCATAATATGCCATGTTAGTCTAATTCTTCGTTTCGTGAGACCAAAAAAATGTTGGCCAAGCCGTCCGCGAATCAATGAAGGTGCATAACATGCCATGTTAGTCTAATTTACCATTTCGCGAGGCGAAAGAAAAAGGCGGACACGCAGTCCGCAAATCAGTGAAGGCACATAACATGCTATGTTAGACACTTTTGCGGTTTCGCGAGGCCAAAGAAAATGTTGGCCACGCAGGCCGCGAATCAGCAAAGGCGCATAACACACCATGTTATAGCCAGCATGGACCTTTCATAAATGATCGACAATGCAACTTAAAAATTTCATGTGATAACCCTATTTTCAGCTCCAAATTCTCATTCGAGGACAGAAATTCGCGAGTTAGGGTCGACAACAGAATTCGGGTAAAAAATTCGATGGAAACTTGCAAGTAAGTATACAGTCTCTCCCTCAACTTGATATATGTAGATGCCATTTACAAATTATATTAGGATCATGGTGTGCTTTTCTTGATTGGTGAGGCTTCATGAAAAGTGTTTTGTTTTCCAAGTAGGACCCAGTACTTGAAAAGACAATTATATCCAACCAAACTAAATACCATCATGCTACCCTCAACCCTATCTACCCTAAACATTGTTCCATCAATCTTGTATCCTATACCCTATACCTAGATGGGAGAGAGAGGGGAGACATACATACATGGGCATAGAGAGAGGTGCCTAAACAATGTTCCATCAATCTTCTCTCTCTCTCTCTCTCTCTCTCTCTCTCTCTCTCTCTCTCTCTCTCTCTCTCTCTCTCTCTCTCTCTCTCTCTCTCTCTCTCTTAAGTCTCTATCCCTCTCTGCCTCTATCTCTCTATCTCACTCTCCTCCTCTGTCAACTCTCTCTCTCTCTCTCTCTCTCTCTCTCTCTCTCTCTCTCTCTCTCTCTCTCTCTCTCTCTCTCTCTCTAAAGTCTCTCCCTCTCATCCTCTCTCTATCTCACTCTCCCCTTTTCTCAGGTGTATCTCTCTCTCCCTTTCTCATTACTTCTCTTTCTCACTCTCTCTCTCAATCCCTCTCTTCGCACCTCTCTCTCTCTCTAGTCTCTTGTACTCTCCTTCCATCCCTTCCTCTCTCTCACTTAAGACACCATACGACCCCTAACGACACCATATGGTGTCCTAAGGGGTCATAGGACAAAATAAGACAAATAATGACACCATATGGTGTCCTAAGGGGTCAGAGGACAAAATAAGACAAATAATGACACCATATGGTGTCCTAAGGGGTCATAGGACACCATATGACCCTTAGGACACAATATGACCCCTAACAACATCTAAGGGGTCATAGGATGTCATAAGGGGTCACAAGATACTATATGATCCCTTAGTACACCATAGGACCTATAACGACACCAAATAGTGTCCTAAAGGGTCATAGAACACCATATGGTGTTGGTATGGGTTGTATGGTGTCCTGAGGGGTCATATGGCATCCTATGACCCCTTAGGACACCATATGGTGTTGTTATGGATCGTATGGTGTCTTAAGGGGTCATATGGTGTCCTAAGTCATACAACGCCATAAGACCCCTTAGGACACCATACGACCCATAACGACACCATATGGAGTCCTAAGGAGTCATATGGTGTCCTAAGGGATCATAAAACACCATATGACCCCTTAAGACACCATATGACCCATAACGACACCTAAGGGATCATATGGAGTCCTAAGGGGACATAAGACATGCTGTGACCCCTTAGTACACCATACGACCCATAACGACACCAAATGGTGTGCTAAGGGATCATAGAACACCATATGACCTCTTAGGACACCATACAACTCATAACTACACCATATGGATTCCTAAGGGGTCATATGGTGTCCGAAGGGGTCATATGGTGTCCGAAGGGGTCACAAGATACCATATGAACCCTGAAAACACCATACAAACCATAATGACACCATATGGTGTCCTAAGGGGTCATATGGTCTCCTAAGAGGTCATAGAACACCATATGACCTCTTAGGACACCATACGACCCATACAGACACCATATAATGACACCAAATGGTGTCCTAAGGGGTCATATGATGTCCTAAGGGTTCATAGGACATCATATGACCCTTTAGGACACCATACAACCCCTAACGACACCACGTGATGTCCTAAGGGGTCATATGGTGTCCTAAGGGGTCATAGGACCCCATATGACCCCTTAGGACACCATTTGGTGTCCTAAGGGGTCACAAGACACCATTTGACCCCTTAGGACACAATATGACCCCTAACAACACCTAAGGGGTTATATGGTGTACTAAGGGATCATATAACACCATATGACTCCTTAGGACACAATACGAGCAATAATGACACCATATGGTATCCTAAGGAGTCATATGGTGTCCTCAGGGGTCATAGAACACCATATGACCCCTTAGGATACCATATGGTCTCTATCTCTTTCCCTCTAACTCTTTTTACCTCTCTCCCTCCTAACCCTCTTTGTCCCTCTCACCCTCTATCTCTATCTCTCTCACTCCCCCTCCCTTAAGTGTCTCTCTCTTTCTCTCATTATCTCCCTCTCTCTCTCTATCTCTCTCTCCATCTCTCCCTACCCCTCCCTTTCCCTTTCTCTATCTCTCTCCCTCTCTCTTAGGTGTCTCTCTCCCATTCTTTTCATTCTCTCCATTATTTCCCTCTCTCCCTCCCTCCCCATCCATCTCTCTCCCCTCTCTCCATCCCTTTCCTCTCTCACTCTCACTCCTCTCTCCCTCTCTCTTAGGTGTCTCTCTCCCATTATTCTCTCTCTCTCTCTCTCTCTCTCTCTCTCTCTCTCTCTCTCTCTCTCTCTCTCTCTCTCTCTCTCTCTCTCTCTCTCTACCAGGTCTGTCTCTCCCCCCTCTCTCTTAGGTGTCTCTCTTTCCTATTATGTTCATCTCTCCCTCTCTCCCTCCCCCATCCTCTATCTTCCCTCCCCCTCTCTCAAGTGTCTCTCTCTCACATTCTTGCCCTCTCTCCCTCTCTCCCTTTCTCTTTCTCTCTCAAGTCTCTCTCTTTCCCTCTAACACTCTTTCTTTCTCTCCTATTCCCTTTCTCTTTCTCTCTCAATTATCTCTCCCTCTCACCCTCTCTTTCCCTCTCCCCCTCCCATATGGAGTCCTAAGGGGTCAAATGGTGTCCTAAGGGGTCGTAGGAGACCATATGACCCCTGAGGACACCATACGACCCCTAACGACCATATTCACAAACCATATTTCTATTATAACCTTTCTAGTACATAATTCATTAAAGTTCTTGATTGAACATATTTTAAGTATTGCCACTGCTTTTTATATTGTAATAATGGTTCATCTTGCTCAGCTCTACAATATCATAGGTGGAGAATGCATGTTTCCAGTAGAATATTAGTCAATTTGCTTCTTTGGATCACATGGGAAGAGTGAAATCAGCAATGCCAACAATCTCCCCCTTTGGCATTGATGTCAACACATAGACCACTACCTCCTTCCCTCCATCTCTCTTCTCCTCCTATTGTTTCTCTCCACTCTCTCTTTGTTCTCTTGATCACTACCTATCCCTCCCAACCTCTCTCTCCATACCTATTTTTCTCTCTTATTTTCTTCCCTCTCTCCCTCACCTATCTAGCTCATCTCTCTCTAGGTCTCTCAGTCACTCCCTACCCATGTCTCCCTCTCTTCTTAGATCTCTCTTTCTCTTTATTCTTCCCTCTCTCCTCTTCTCTCTCCTTCTCATCTCCAAGTCATCACCTCTCACTCCCCGATATAGTCTTTAGATAATAGGTTGTAGGATATAAGATTTATGGTATATGGTACATAGTTTAGGGAACACATGGTTGAGGGTAGTGGTTGTATTGATTCCTCCCTCTATCTCTCCATCTTCCTATCTCTCTCTCTCTTCTCTCTCACCTCTCTCACCACGAACCATGGTCTCTCCCTCCCTCTTTGTCTCCTCCTTCCTTACCATCATATATATCTTCCTCCCCTACTCTCTCATACTCTCTCTCTCCCCTCTCTCCATTGTCTAGGTCGCCACCTCTTCCTCTTAGCCTCTCTCTCCCCCTCTTTCCTTTCTAGGTTTCTCTCCACCTAATTCCATGATAAAGATAAAGATAAAAATAAAGATAAAGATAAAGATAAAAATATAGTAGGGAGTGAGAGAATGGGGAAAGAAATGATAAAGTACCTAGAAAGGCAAGAGAGGGAGAGAGAGAGAGGCTAGGAGGAAGAGGTGATGACCTAGACAATGGAGAGAGGGGAGAGAGAGAGTATGAGAGAGTATGAGAGAGTGGGGGAGGAAGATATATATGAGAGTAAGGAAGGGGGAGACAAAGAGGGAGGGAGAGACCATAATTATTTTGATATAAGGCATTAGTTTTGTGGTAACAAAGTTTGACTTGGGTCCTCATTATCCTCCTCTTGTTTGCGTTTTCTTTCTTAGCTAATCCCTAAGTATTAAATTTGTTTCTAAGATTATATTTTAAAATTATTCAAATATATTAAAAATCCTTGAAGTAGAGTAAATAACCAAGTCTTAGCAATATTTGTTGATCAAGATCAATGATCTGTAATTTTTCAAAATTTCATGTTATTGACTTTTCTTGTTATTCGATGAATGATCAATAATTTGTCATTTAGTGGTATGATAACTTTTGTTAATATAACACAAAAGTTATCATACCACTAATAACATATTATTGACCGTTCATCAAATAACACGAAATTTTGAAAAATTACAAATTGTTGATCCTGATCAACAGATATTGCTAAGACTTGGTTCTTTACTCTACTTCAAGGATTTTTAATATATTTGAATAATTTTAAAATTTAATCTTTAGAAACAAATTATTTTAAGTCTAACTATAAAAAAATACCAACTTCATAGTATAGTACTACTAAAGACTATGATTTAAGATGATTTTGTAGATTATGATTTATTTTAAGTTTCATGAATGATATTCAAAGACAGGAGAATGAGAAACAAAACCAATTGTAAACACCTAAAATTAATTAAATCAATATTTAATTAATTTAAGCCTGTCAACATAATTAATCGCAGTTTTGCGGAGCCCGAGAACGAGCTGACCTGTGAAGTGTTGAAACCGCAAATGCGCATAACACACCGTGTTAGTCGCAATCGTAGTTTTGTGGTGTGAGAGAATGAATTGTGGCGAAACTGTGAATGCCTATAACACATCATGTTAGTCTCAATCTTTGTTTCGTGGAGCCCAAGAATGAGCTGACCTATGAAGTGTCGAAACACCGAACGTGCATAACACATCGTGTTAGTTGCAATCGCAGTTTTGCGGTGCGAGAGAATGAACTGACCAGTCAAGTGGCGAAACTATGAACACCCATAACACATCGTGTTAGTCGCAATCGCAGTTTCACGGAGCCCGAGAATGAGCTAACCTATGAAGTGTTGAAAGTGCGAACGCGCATAACACACTGTGTTAGTCGTTCAAGTTGAATTTATGATTGATCTTTCTAAATTAAACATAAAAATTTATAAATTATATTATTTTTGAAATATTTGTGTAGATTAGCAAATAGAATATAAATAGAAAAAACACATCTATATGATAAATTAGAAACTTTTAATAATAAATATTTTTATATATTAAATATTATTTAAATTTTTTGTAGTTACGTAATATGATTTTTTTAATATAGAAACATTAAAATTCTTTTTGGTCTTCCTTAATTGAAAATAATAAATTCTATATTATTTTTGAAATATTTGTGTAGGTATGTAATTGTATTTTTTATTTTTCAAATTTAGAAACATTGTAGTTTTATGTTTAAGATTTAGAAACATAGAAATTATTTTTGATATTTCTAAATTGAAAATTAAAATTCTTTCCTTCCTTTTCTTGTCAAAATATTATTTCTATTTTTATTATTCCTATTCTTAACTTTTCTAGAGAAAAATAATTGACAAAAAAAAACATTCTATGTAGGCATGTCAATATCTTAACAAAAAAACTTCAAGTCATGTTTTATCATTCTATGCAAATAGAAAATTGTTGATATCAAATTGCAACTAACAACTCTAATACAATATATTTTGCAATATTTTATTTAAATGAAGTGTTTCTCTCATTCAAATGCATATAATTGATATATAATGAAGAGAATTAAATTAATATATAATTATATAGATGACTCTTCTGGCTTATTCGGTGAACAAACGGTGATCTACCTACGAAAGACAACCTCAGCATTTGCACTGCAAGTTGGTTTCCGGACGCTCTGACAGGTGGCAAAGCTGATTGGGTGGAGGAGGATACCCTCCTCCATGTGGTTTGATCTAAATTAACCCTTCCTTATTTCCTTTCGCAGTCAGTTAACTTCAATTTATTGCTATGTCAGTATTTACTTGCAATTAGTCTTTTTGTCTGCGATCAGTCGGCTCAATATGGAGCCTTGTTCGGACGATGCATTCATTGCACCGTCCCATTCTAAACCTAACCTTGCAACCAGCCTTGGCAATAATTTCAATACGTCTTCTTCATCTCTGAAGGCATCTTACAGAGATACCGTCTCTAATGTTGCTTTGGAGGTCTCTGAACAAACTCAGTTTGTGGCATCCCTTGGAGATGGAGGAGGGCATGCATCAGGTAAGGGCTCCAACTCTGCCCTCAATTCATGCCTCATGATGCCTAACGATTGTATGTTGAATGAGATATCCTTAGAAAAGGACAGACTTAAAACTACCATAGTGTTCTTTGCTTGTATTGATATCGATAAATATCCACCTAGGAAATTTATGGACGATTGGTCCTTGAACTATTGGAATCTTAAGCTTGGACTCCGTATTTCCTTCTGTAGGCAGATACAAAAGGGGCTAGATGTGATTTTTTTTCATAACCATGAAATGCAGACCGAAGCCTTAAAAAAGCAATATTGGTCTGTGGGTAAGACCTCTTTTCGAGCCCTGGGCTGGACTCCCGAGGCTATCTCTGAGGAAATCCTCGCATTATCTTGCCCTAGGTGGATTCTTATAAAAAATGTTCCACCATTTCTCTGGAAATTCATCCCTTGGATGCTCGAGCCTATCGGTAAGGTCATTCGAATGGACAATTCGACCCGATTGGTTGCAAATCTTGACGCCAGATTGCTCATCTCCATTAAACCTGGCATAGACATACCTAGGGTTTTAAACATGAATATTCAAGGTGAGATTTTCTCCTACCCTATGGAAATTCTCGGGGGTCTTAATGTGTGTTTCCTCTGTAAAAGAGAAGGGCACGTCCGTAAAGATTGCCCTATTATTAACCGCAACAAAAACAATGGTGAAACTAGGGCTAAAGATGCCAAACCCCCTGCTCAATCCGCCCCTGAGTCTACCAAAAAGGACTCAAATTCCGCCAAAGATGATTTCTGCCCAATAGTGGGTCAATTTAACGTCGAACCTCCTCCTCACTCTCCGGTTACACGAGCATTGATTCAACTGGAACAGGAGCATGATGAATTCCAGGTGGTCACAAAAAAATCTAGAAAATGCAAAAGAAAAAATTCTCAACAACTCGCCCTTGAAAAAGTAAAAGCGGCCAATAAAACCCCCGAACAAAATAAAAGTAAAAAACTTGATCCTGTTGTTGATCATGTCATGACCATGCGGTCATCTTTTAGTAAATCCCAGACCAATTCGGTGGTTAAATCCATCGTTAAAGCTTTTGAAAATGATGAGCAAATCAATGTTAACTCCAATCCTGGAGGAGGCTCTGCCAGACGACCAATCACCTCTGGGACCGCCAATTATGGTTCCAACATTGGATCTGCAGTTGAACCAATAAAACTTAATGAGATTGGGGATGATCAGGTCATTGAGGTCATCACTGCCTCGCCTGATGATGACCCCCTCTTCTCTCAAGTCCCATGCTCTCCAAATATGGTTCTCACCACCGCTCCTGACCTTTATCCGCACCTTCACCATGATGACTCCCCCATGGATTATAATGATGAATGTGAGGATATCAACCTGCTTGAGATGAGCTCCATTCCCAGGCAAAAAGGTCATCCTATGGGCTCTAAGAACAAAGGCCTTGCACATAAAAAGAAACGGGGGAAACAATCAACCCCTCAATTTGTTGTCAGTAGCCCGATGGGGGCCAAGGATCCTATAACCAATGGTTCCTCATGAATTGTGTCTCATGGAATATACGGGGATTGGAAGCCCCTAATAGGAAACATATTGTTAAGTCATTCATAAACTCTATTAACAATGTTGATATTCTTATGCTCCAAGAACTGAAGACCACTGGATTCAATCTTGAAGTCAATCTTGACTTCATCTAGAAAGACTCTGTCAAAATTGCTACTGATCACCCCAAAGGCAGGGGTGGGGTTGCTCTTCTCATTAATCATAAGTGGGCCAATTGTGTTACCCAAACAGGGGTATCCCCTTGCAACCGGGTTGTTTGGGCTATTCTTAATATTGATAACAAAGTGTTTGGAGTTTGCTCTATATACGCTCCTAATGACTATAAAGATAGGATCCTTTTATGGGAATATTTGATATCCCTCCCTGACACTCCCTGGATTATGAGGGGGATTTCAATATGATTGAGGCCCAGTCTGACAAACTTGGCGGCAACCCATTTGACTAGAAGCGCATAGAGAAGTCCCATTCGGATAAGCTTAAAACATTCAAAAATCTGTTTGATCCCCTTGCTGGTAATAAAAAAGACAACTGTGGCATTTGGCATACCTAGTGCAATTATTGGAAAGGCCCCAACCGAATCTACTCAAGATTGGATCGGTTCTATGCTAACAAAGATTACTTCTCCTTTGTTCTTGATATTAATGGTAGCATTATCTCTGTTAGACCTTCTACTATGTCGAATCATCACCCAATTGTCTCCTAGATTAAATTCTTTTCCTCCTCTGCCTGCAATTTCAAAGGGTGTAAAAAACTCATCCTCAACTCCAGCCTTCTTAAAGACCCTATCGCCCTTGCTGCTATTAAATTGATTAGGATTCTGAACAGACAAAATATGAACCTATCCTCACACCTCGGCAAGTGGAACTACAGTGTCCATGCCTGGCAGAAATTGCTCCGAACCATGGGTCAACAAAGAGCCAAAGATTATAGATATATTGAGAAAACCCTCACCTTTGAGCTACATCTTATTGAGAAGGATGTACAACAATCTCCTCACAACATCCCTTTAACCACCAAACTGACCAAGGTAAGAGATGCTCTCAAAAGTCACCAGTAGGCTAAGATAAGAGGGCCCATGATCCATAGTAGACAACAATGGCTTCAACTTGGAGATAAAGGTTCTAAATTCTTCTTTAACCTTATCAAAAGGAAAAATGTTATGGAATCTATAGATAGGCTTATTATTGATGACCTTGAAATCATTGATCCAAGTAGCATCACCGAAGGCTTTTACTAAGTTTTATCAAAACATGTTCACCTCTTATGACTCAGACCACGCCAGAACTATGAGAGCTAACATTATGCAACTCATCCCCACTAAAGTATCTCTTTATGAATCCCTTATCCTCGAGCAAAGATCATAATTGGGGAAATTGAGAGAGCCATCAATGCCCTTAAGGATGATAAGGCCCCTAGGCCAAATGGACTCCCTGCCGAGTTCTATAAAGCTAACATAGACTGGATTTGTGGTGACCTTCTTGAAATGTATAATGAATCCATTGACATTGGCTCCCTTGGAGAGAACATCAATTGTGGCATCATCAAGTAGATCCCTAAAGATGGGGATAAGGCCCTTATAAAGAATTGGCGGCCTATCACCTTACTCAACGTTTCCTACAAGATTCTTGCTAAGATCTTGGCGTTTAGGCTTGAAAATATCTTACTGAAGTTCATTTGCTCCACCCAAACCTGCTTCATCAAGGGCAAGTATATTCTTGAGAATCTAATTACCAACTAGGAGGCTATGGATTGGTCCAAAACCTCAGGTCAAAATTCTGTCATGCTCCTTGTTGACTTTGAAAAAGCATATGACAGGATTGAATGGGATTTTGTTCTTATGATGATGAAGGTATTTGGCTTCCCTAATGAATTTTGCAGTACTATTAAAATTATTTTTCAAGATGCATCTTCCCTTGTTGAATTTAATGGTGACCTATCCTCCCTGATCAAGCTATCACGGTCCATAAGGCAAGGTTGCTGGTGCAGGAGCACCTAGTTGAGTCAAACTCTCCTTTTTGAGTATTTTATGATTACATGTTTGTAATGTATTGTTTCAAGTTGATAATGTTGTTTTAGGTTGTTATGTGTCTTGTTGTGTGGTTTTGATCTCATTTTGGGCTCAAGAGATCAAGTTTTGCCTTTCAGGCTTTGAGTTGACAATTTTTGGCATAAATGTGCAAAATTGCCAAAAAGGTCTTCTAATGCCTTCAAAAGAATTGAAACATGTTTGTTAAATGTTTTTAAACATGTCTAAGTTGTTTAGACAAGTTGGTAAGGTTAGGGTGTCAAAAATGTCTTTTGGAGCAAGAAATGTTGTCATTTGGCTTGAAAAGTTGTTAAAGTTGTCATTTTTGGGTTTTTCTTGCAAAATGTAGTTGTGGAAGCCTCATGTCCATACAGGAATTGGTAACTAATTAGAAATTATATAAAAAGGCCTCCCTTTTCCTTGAGAAAGGTTGGTGATTGTATGAGCAAGAGCTTCTTAATAAAATCATGAAATTTTGGCTTTTATGACTGGTTTTTCCTTCCTTTGTGGAAGAGTTCTTACTGTAGCTCCATAGTCTGTATTGTACCTTTGGAAAGTGTGCATAACAGTTGTATAATGCTCTCTAGTTTATTGTTGTATTGGGTTTCTTTTGGAAATTTGATTGTACAAAATTATTTTCAATTTGTGTGCTCGTTGCCCTGTCAAGGGTTTGAAGTTCCAAAATGCCACCACTTGACTGATCCAGGTCTGGGATCCCACATAATGGATTTATTCAAGTTGGAATTCATGTATATACTATACATATGCTCTATTTTATGCCAAGAGTGTGGTTGGAAGAAGGACTTGAGAGAATACTAGGCAAGTGTTGATTACTTGGCTGGTAACATGATCAAAACTCAAGATTTGCACCAAAAGGATTTTGAAGTGAACAAATGCATGATGCAGAGGCCTAGACATGTGGCCAAGTGTGTTGAGCATCATCTTAGTTTATTGGAATATATTTTTCTTATCAAACATTCTTATTTTGTAAACAAAACAATGAGTTCATTGTTTTTATGAATTGTGTTGTCAATTTGCTCATGGAATGCTTCAAAGCATCATCCAAGCCTTGTAACTGAGAAGGTTGTCTACCCCAACTATAATGATAAAAATTACTCTAATTGAAATCTCAATCTGAAGTTTGGACATTCATATGGTAGAGTTTACTATTTTCATGGCTGGTGTTCATTTAGTTATCAATCCAGGAACATAAAACTTGAAATGGGTCTGCAATATATATGCACTAAGCTCCTTGAAATGGGTTTGCAATGGTTATTCTGCAGTAACTAACATTACGTAGAAAGGAAAGGAAAGAATGGAAATCATAAAAGGCTATATGAAAGCTTTATAAAACAATGTTGGAATGATCTAATGTAAATAAAAGAAATCACACCGTTCTGTCTTGGCTGGAGGAACAGTCAGTGGATCTATTTCCAGTGGCTGCAGGAACAATCCAGTCATGAACTTCTACTGCAACTAGGTAAAAATGAACTTCAATGAACATAAACACAGGATCACTCACCAAGTGGGCCCCCTTGGATGAGTGATATCAAACTTCCAGCAAAATACTTTTAACAGATCATAACAACATATCTTTGCTTTATTTCATTCTGAAATTGATTACATGTTCTAAAAGAAAACTCTGAATGCTTTTAAAAACTCTTTGCTCAATTCCTTTCTATCTTTTTTAACCTCTAAGAAAAAGGAAGAGCTTATTATAAAGAAAAGATAAACTACAATGGACAACTCAAATCATGCCCAGAAGAAGAGGTGGATGATTGTCAGATGAAAAAGGAAGAGCTTATTATAAAGAAAAGATAAAGAAATTCTTCAGTAATAACATTAACCATGCACGAAGGATCAATAAGCACTCCACGGCAAGGTGTATTTTTGACTTTTGCAACTATGTATAAAGGACCATCAGGTGCCCTAATGGTTTCACTGGAATCAAATGTGATGGAAGGTTCTTTAGGGTTTTCTTGCTGCTCTACAAAGTTAATCACATTTGGAGTCATAGACACAAGACCATCAGATGAAAGAGAGGAATCGTTAGTCTCAACCGCATTAGAGGTATGAGAAGGTAATGGATCAGTGAAAATCTGAAGATTTTGATTAGGAGGAGCTACAGATGTATTGCCTTTATCATTCACTCCAGAAACAGAGATAGTATTATTATCAATCAAATCTTGAATTTTACCCTTTAAAGAAAAACATTTTTTGGTATCATGCCCAGGCTGACGATGAAATTGACAAAAGGCTTTGTTATCAAAATAAGGTGAAGTAATCTTTGCAGGATCAATTTGTCTTATAGGAGGAAGAGTAAGCACATTTTGTTCCAATAATTTATTCATAATACTATGCAATGATTCATTCAAAGGAGTATACTTTCTTTCTTTCTTGAAAAATTTAGAAATAGGAGGCACACCTGATGCTGCATTCACATTGTTGTTGATGATGTTTTCATTGAATTTGATGGAGTCTCTGTTCGGTTTAAACTTCCCAAATGGTTGTTGACTACTATCACCCTTATCACTCGGAGCCATAGGATGTGATTGTTCCATTTGACTCACAGTCAGTTGATAATTGTGAAGAGTGGCACACAACTGTTGGAAAGAAGTAAACTCAGAAAACAGAAGTTTGTCTCGAATATCTTTTTGTAAATTAGAAATAAAGATTCTTTGAATATCATTGTCAGGCACTGGAAAAGAAATTTGAGCATACAAATGCTTATATCTACCAATGAAATCAGTCACTTTTTCTTTAACACCTTGTTTACAATGCATTAAATCAATCAAAGTAACTTTAGGACTTATATTGTTTTGAAATTGTTGAATGAAAGCATTTGCAAGTTGTTCGAAAGAAGAAATAGAATAGGAAGGCAACGAGCAATACCATTGTAGGGCTTTGTCTCTTAATGTTCTCGTAAACAGTTTTGCAAGCAACCTTGGGTCATAAGCAAAATCAGTACATATTGTTTGAAAAGTCTTAACATGTGTTAGAGGATCACCTTTACCATTATAAAGTTCCAAATGTGGAATTTCAACATGTTTAGGGGGAATAGCTCGAACAATGTCAAGAGAAAGTGGGCTCGCAACATCAAATGTGGGCACACTAAACTTAGATTGATTCATAGAGGCAATTTGTTGTTGTAAAGTAGAGACAGTTTGTGCAAGATTGTTAATGGTCGCTTCAGTCGAAGAGTTCATATTAGATGTGTTAGATTGAGATGGAGGTGTTATGTTATTGAAAGAAGGTAAAGAGTAAGGTGGTGGGCCCCTATGATAATTAGTCATAGGAGATGATTGGACAGGAGGAACACTACAAGGAGGAATGGAATGATTAAATGAATTGCCCCCTTGCGTCATGTTCATTTGTGAAGATGTAATAGGAACACTCATTGAAGGAGTGAATGAAGAAGTCGGATTGAATGAAGGAAGAGGGTTAATTGAAAAGGAAGGATTGCCCCCGTGACTAGTGATCACAGGAGGAATGTCTTGTGTAGAAGTAGCCATTATGTTTGATGTAAAGGTAGGTATGCTAGCAATAGAAGTCATCAAAGGAATAGAATGATTGACTTGTGTAGGAGGTTGTGTATAACCTAAAGTTTCAGCACAACTCTTCATAGGCATCACGTTCGAATTCACAATGTGTGAAATACCACGCAAAATATCAATTCCATTCTTATCACTTTGAAGCATACGTTTTAGACCCTCAATTAAAGGAAGAGCTTGACTATCAGGGTACTCATGAGACATCCATTGGTGAAAATCGTCAAATTGGTTATCCAATTTCGAAATTTGTTCTTCAAAAACCTCATGGAGAGCTTCTTCATCATTAGGAGGATTAGAGGAATTACCCATGTCCTCGTTAAAAAGGCTATTCAAATTAGGTTCCATCTCCTCAGTAGTTAAACCTCGGAAAGACTTAATTCTACGGCTTCGTCTAACGGGAATAGTGTAAGTAGGACTTATTGTTGTAAAACTCATGCACTAGAGAAGGAGAGAAAATTTTGATTTTAGAGGTAGCAATTTTCAGTAAAATCAGCCAATCTTCTGGATTTAAGCTGAAAAATACAATAAGATCTCGCTCCCGAAATTTCAGAAAAAATGTCGGGGACGATGGCGCTCGGCGCCACGGTCCTCGCAACTTTTTTCCAAATTTTCAGGGATGAAAGATATTGTGATTTTATTGCGGAATCCAAAGTTACAACTGATTTGGAGATGTTTTGATCAGTGAAATTGTCGAACAAAGGTTGAATCAAGAGGGTTTCAAAAATTAGGGTTTTGACACTTAACCACTTAATTTTCAAAATTAAAGCATAGATATGAATTGATAATTTGTAATAGAAGGATAGATCTGAAACAAGCATTAACAATTAAAAATTTCACAAGTTTAATTACTAAAAAGAAATTTTAGGGTTTTTATGCAATCACCTCTAAAATTTTGCAAAAGATCAAACATGGAAATGTAATCAATTTTTTTAGATCTAAGCATGAAAAATCAGAAAGGATGTTCACGTCAGGTTCACCAAAATGTAAAGCGGAAAAATCGCAATTGAACCCTAGTTGCTCTCCCCTCTTCCAACTCCAAGGAGAGAGAAGGGAGGTTCGCTAGGATTCGATGGTTTTCACTTAGGGGGGAGACTTTACATTCAAAAGAGGGGTTGAAACTCATAAGATCCAATCCCACATAATGCAAGATTGGATGCTAAATGAATTTCAAGGGTCAAGACAACAAGGCTACCCTCTTTTGTAAAGAATGTGCATAGAAGAATTAAGCTAGGAATGCATAGAAAGTGAGAAAGATTCGCTTATAAACTGAGATAGGAATACAGTATGAAGCTGCGGACCTGGAATTAGCAGTAAAATGTCGATACGGCGCTGTCCTGTAAATTTGAGCAAAAGTTGTCGGGACGATGGCGGCCGGTGCCACGGTCCTCCGAAAAATCCGCGAAACGAAGGGGGATCTGTTCGTCTCTGCACAAGGATTCCAGATCTTCAATTTCAGCCGCCCACCTGCAACCTACACACAAAAAAGAGAAGACGATTGGGGGGTTAGGGATTAGGGGTTTGCCTTTAGGTCAAACCCCGGTTTTGGAATTAACCAAGAAATGAGCAAGAGCTGTAAATGTAAATGACTGTAAAACAAGTACTAATACCTTGTTCTAAGGATGTTTGTATCCTTATGTGCGAAGGTTTAGATGTTGTATGTTGTATGTTGTAGTAGTATGTGATAAGTGATCTCCTCTTCAATGGTTGAATCCTTGTCTTGAATGCAACACTTAGCCTTGAATGGAGACTTAGAAGGAATGCTTGAATGCTTGAATGCTTGAGTATAGTTTCCACGCCTTGTACACGTATCTTTTTCCCTATCCCAAATGAGAGAGAAAAATGTAGTTTATATACTTGTCAATTAGGGCTGATAGACTGATTTTCCCGACCTTAGGCCGACCAGGAAAGTTAATTTCCAAATTGCAAACAAAAAGACCCGAGACCCCTTAGGAGACCGGGCCCAAAATAGGACCCAGGGACCAGGGCGCTGGGCGCTCTGGTCCCACCTCCCGGGACATCAGGGTGCAAGGAGGTTCAGGCCAGGGTACTTGAAAAATGCAGTTTTTGGTGTCGTGAGCAAGTTTCGGGGTCTCCATTCAGGTTGCGTGTTGCGTCGCCATCGTGAAGACCGAAATGCAGTCGAAATTGCAAGTGTCACAATTTTAGGACGCTACAACTCTCAACTCTTGAACATTCAGTTTGCTGATGACACTTCTTTGTTCCTTGAACTTGCCCCCAAAAAATTTGATGCCCTCAATCAGAAATTCCACCTATTTGGTACTATCTCTGGTGCTAAAATATCTCACTCTAAATCCATCTACCTGGGATGGATGGATAATCCCCTTGACTGGGTCCCACACTCTGGCTTCCAATGGGGAGGGCCTATTAGGATTGTCAGATACCTTGGCATCCCTTTCTCTGTCTCCCCCTCGCTCAGAGACATGTGAGTCTAGGTTAGGATGAAAATTGAACATAAGCTTAACAAATGGAACAATAAGTTCCTCTCCTTAGCTGGCAGAGTCCAAGTTTGCGAGAAGATCCTTTCATCTTATAACATTTATTACTCCTCGGCCTGGATGTTTAGCAACTACCAGATCTTTGAAATCCAAAAAACTATTAGACTATTCATGTGGTCTGATGGGAAGGGGGGTAAGAAAATGCATGTTGTTAGATGGAAATGGTGCCACATTGAGAAAAAACTTGGTGGGCTTGGTCTCAAGGATCTTAGATGTCAGGGTATAGCTCTAGCGGCCAAGTGGATTTTCCATTCACTTGAAGGACATGAGCCCTGAAAAGTCTTGATTAGATACAACATTGAAAGAGTTGTTCCAAAAAAAGCCAAATCCTGGAAGTACCTCCCCCTCTCTGATATTATTGTTGGTAAGTTCCCCATTGTTGTACAAGGTACCTCTATCTTCAAATCTATCTGGAAGGCTTGGGAGGTTGTTAGAAAATTCCTGACTGACACCGAGCTTCATACCAACGATTCTATCCATGATGAGAGATCTATATGGTGGAATCTTCTTCATGCTTCTAAGCCTCTCGCCCTCACCCGGGGCTGTTCTGCCAAGTCTTGGGCCCAAAAGGGCATCACTTGCTTTATGGAAATCCTGGAGGATGACAACCTCATTTCCTGGGATGAGCTCAAAACCAGATATGACCTCCCCCATTCCCAAAAATGCACGTATAGGCTTATTCAAGATGTCTGCCTTAATCTTGGTCTCCCGAAAAACTGCCATGTGGACTCCCATATGTTTACTTCCTTTAAGTGGCCTGGGGGCAATGTATTGCATAAAATTAAGGCTAGGAATATTTACCCTATTCTCACCTTTGATGAGTCTATTATTCATCACCTTAATAACCCTTGGTATGTGAACCTCAACACCTCGGAGTGGCACAAAATCTTTACCAAATTTTGGAGGAAGCCCATTGCCCCAAAAATCAAGTGCTTCACTTGGCTTCTACTTATAGATAGACTGCCCCTCATAAGGGACTCCTTCTCCTCTAATCCCTGCTCCATATGCAGAGTACCTGAAACCAGCCGACACATCTTTTTTTATTGTATTATTGCCAAGGAGGTTTGGCTTCTGTTTGGGATCTGGATTCCCCACTTTGTGAACACTATGGAAGTTGTTACTGGATATGTGCAAGGACTTAATAAGGATTCTAATCTGTTTTGGTCTATCCTTTCTGCTAATATCATTTGGTATATTTGGAAAATTAGGAATGAGGAATGTTTTCAAGGACAGGTTAGATCCCTTACTGAGTCTTTTAGAAGACTCACATTTTATAATGTTGTTATGCAGATCTCCATCATCTTGGATTTGAAAAGGAACAAATTGTTGTGTTTCCTGGAAGATGGATCGGATACCATGTTTGTTGATGAGATGAGATGTGGATATGATTGGATGCGTTGCGCCCAGAACTTGGGTGCCTTTGACAGAGCGCTGAAGAAACTGAAGCGGGAGATCCGTGATAGCAGGGAACCCTCTTTTGAGCAGGTTGAGATGTTGTTCCAGCTCCATGGTAATAGAGACATTGTATGGATGGAAGGGCCAAGGGGGTGGACCACTTGGATGGAAAATTTGAACCATGTTTTTTCTTAGCTTGGCCAACTGTTGAGGCCCTACTTATCTCTTTTTGTTTCATATTTGAATTGTACTTTTTTGCTATCATCCAATGTATGTGATGTAACTTGAATGCTATAGTTGAGGCATTGTCCCCACGAACTCTGATGTAAACTCCCTCTTTTATCACCGATTTTCAATATAAAAAATATATATAATTATAAAATTAACTAAATAGCTCATCAAAATATATTATTTCTACCCTCTTTGCTTAATTCTAATGCATAGTTTTAAACATTAAATATATATATAAAATAATTATCAACATTAATTTAATAGATCACCACAAAATGATACATAATTCTAAATATTAAAAAAAATTATATAATAATTGTAAACTGAGTTGTGCACTAATCCCTTATTATTGTAGGTTTTGTCTTTGGTCTATCTCTCTTGTCAACATGGAATTTTCTTTCCCGTGTTCTGTGCCTTGTACAATGATTCCTGTCATTAATGTATTTTTAATGAGAAACCCTAATTGTAGCCTTATCTTCCACAACAGATGCATTTTTCTACTTGTGAAATACTTCTCATCCTTGCTATTATCTCACTTTCTCTCTTTTATTGATGAAATTTTATCCTTTAAAATCTTTTTTTCAGATTATCAATTCATAGACAAACAATTATAATTTTTTTTTAAAGTACAGCAACCAATGCATATATCTTACTTTCTTCTTCTTTTGATGTTGCCCTCTAAAATATGTTTCAGATTATCAATTCATAGATTAACAATTATAGTTTTAAAAAAAAATACAACATCCAATCCATAAATCAATAATTCCAAACATTAAAAAAAATGTCACAAATTAAGTAGCATGAAAAGATTTGAAAGCACTTGTTAGAGGGGAAAAAAAAGAAAAGAATTGAAAGCACTTGTTAGAGATAAAAAAAGAAGAAAAGAATTGAAAGCACTGATTTAGGACCCTTATGGATGTTGTTCCTTCATATGTCTTTCTCTCCAGCGTGAGAAAATACCTTGTGGTAATGTTGCACCAAATCATATCAAAATAATCAGCAACTGTCCCTAATGTTTCCTTCTTTATTGCCATTATTAGATCTCGTTAAGAGCAAAATATTTTGGTTTCAGACAGCCTGGACAGACAAATGGCTGAAGAATTCCAATAAAGTTTTTGAGACATTGTGACTGCAATTTCTATAATGACAAGGATGGTTACATGCCTGGAGCACAAATCAAGAAAAGACATGAAAATATCTACAAATTGCACAGCCAAAAAAGATGCCCAAAATTTTGCATTGTCCAAAATGCGATGAGTTACTAGAAACAGTTCAAGAAAAGAAACTGAAAATCGTGACCATAATTACAATTTGTATAGATGCTAAATCTCAACAGAAGAATAAAGAGAAAGAGGTATGTTCGATTTCTCTGGATGCAGGACACAAGATGTTCCTATGGTGAGCAATTATATTGGCTCAGTTGTCAAGAGATCGTCAACCACAAGAGAAGCTAGGAGAATATAACGTTTTCCCCCTCCAGCTTACTATACAAGGGCACCCCAGCTTTCTCGGAGTTTGTTGGATAGATGGACTTCATAAATACAACAAACACAACAAAAAGGTTTGCTAGCTGAACTACTTACTTCAGAGCGATCGATTATAGATATGGACTAGTGTTGGTGGTTGCTTTGTTTGTTCACACAGGCATGCGAATACTAAACTGCATAATAGCTTTCCGACTCAGAAGGGAGTCTAGTTCTCCTTGCTACAATCAGCCCATCACACAAATGCTCCGGCTGCTCCTCCATGCTCATCGCTCACCAAATATTGGCAACCCACATCCGACAGATTGAACAACCTGCGACATCCAAACCTAGCATCAAAAAATGGAAATGAATTGCAGCACCAAAATATGGAAATGAAATTGCAGCATGAGAAAATGAAAATGAAATTGTAGCAATAGCGGTAGAATTCAAAACAAATATGTTTGAAATTATGTTTTTTGAAATTATGTTTGGGCGAGAGTGGGAGAGGAGTTTTAAAATTCAAATTCAAATTTTTGGACACGCATGGTTAGAAACTATAGTCATGCCCATGAGGTGTAACGAGTGGCCGACAAATGTTAACTGTGTGCGAATGCTTTCCGTCGGCAACATGCCTCCACATCAGAAGCCCGATGGTAGGTCCCAAAATGTGTTGTATGGCATGAAAGGGCATGCAATTTCGGGAGCCGCATCAGGACATGGCATGCCATTTGTGAATAGCTACAGCCATTGGGAATTTTATATTATGATAAGAGGTAGCAAATGCTTACATAAATATGTAATTAATAGAGGTTCTGAGTTAGGCAGGAATGACAACATTTTAAATGTTTTATTCATAGCATTGTTAGGTGCAAATGAATAACGGATTTTTATTTTCATCACAGTAAGGCAATTTCATGAATTGATTGATTAAGAGCAGAAAGAGTTTTAGCCAGAGGAGTGTGAAGATTACTTAGTGCACATTAATGCTTATGTTTTAATGCGTGAAGAAGTGCAATAAAGTAGAAATTCAAGAGTGGGCAGTGTGTTTTCACTTGTGGGTATTTTCTTCTTCACTAGAAAAAAAAAATTATAATGCAAAGATAGGTTCAGACCATGAAACATAGACATTATATTTGCTATCAATGGGGAGGTGTGTTATTAATAAAATGTTGCAGTCAAAAAGTTTTTGCCAAAAGTGCAGTTGAAGATAATTTTCATTATATGAAAGGGTTAAATGAAAGGGAAATATTTTGTTAATAAGAATGAAGTGGTGCACTCAAAGTGTTTTTCACCAAAGGTGAAATTGTTTTTACATGAGTATTAAAGTAGAAGGATAAAGTACTTTTAAAATGAATTATGTCTCTTGGGTGAAAAGGAGATTTCACATGCAGACAAAATGAAGGAGAAAATATAAAGTTCATTATTGCCAATAAAAGAAAATAACAATTTTTTCGAGAAGAGGCAGAATTAAAGGGGAAGAGCACATATCTGATTTTTTAAGAGGAAGAGTATTTTTCTGTTACAATGAGACGAAAGAGAGGAGACATGTGTTGGCAACAAATCAGATGTGGAAAAGACATGTGGCAACAGTCAGCTAATTCTAGAGTTTCATCTTTTCCCATATATTCTTCTTTCATTTCTTTGAAATTCTATTTCAGCATGTTGTAATTAAGTTTATGACTATGATAGGTAGACCAGTTTGCACACTATGAGTAAATGTATGTTGTGATGTCTCCTAAATGTATGCACCTTTCTTTTTAACCTCAATAATCAAGGATTAGCAAGGTTCTAGTTGCAAATTTGTTGTAGCAAGTATTTGGTTGAATGCTCATGTTCAAGGAACATGTTAAATCTAGCCATTTATCGAATATTGAGGATTGTTGTATTGCTTTTAGAATCAACAAGTATGTCATTAGTATACTCATGAGAGATCTCATCTTTGTAATGCAGAGATGGTTTGAAAGATCACTGGTTGTGTGTTATTGTCATTGTCATTGGTGGATACTTCATGTTGACTCTGTGAATGGATAAGGGACTGGTCAATTGAGTTTTTCTGTGCAAACCCTGGAGGAACCAAGTCTTAAATCTGATTAATCTTTCTTTTAACCTCATCCTCTCTTATAGTTTATTGTTAATCATTTGTTTTCTTAGATGTGCATAAATTAAATGTAACCAGAATAGAGCCAATTTTGGATGAAGCTTTGTGCATTCTGGATATTCAAGTCGTGAGTTAGATCTATTATATGTAGCATTTGTCTTGTTTTATGGTATATTTTTAAATGTTGCTAGAGGTCTACCCGCCTAGGTTTTGCAGAGCCTGAAGTCTAGAAGGGTCACTTAGTTCATAAGAAACCCTTGTCAATTGGCCAATGAGCTCAAAATTCTATTGAAGGAAGATGGCTAAATCCTAGGTAATTCTGAGACTTCACTAGAAAACACCAACACATGAGAAGGCTAGTTCGATGACCCATCTCTTTAAGTATTGTATTGCAACTTTCATTAACTACAATGTTTTAATCCTATTGTTATTTCACTTTACTAATCACTTATCTCACGATCAAGACATTCATAAAATGATCTATGAGATTTAATGTATTTGTCT
>NC_081415.1:610640439-610747939 GCF_030272615.1 Cryptomeria japonica | reverse complement strand
GAAGCTAGACTCAACAAATTCGCACAATGGGAGGACAAATTTCTCAATCAGACACAACAACTAAGGCTCAATTAGATTTCCAAGCATTTAAAGGTCAAGTTGACAAGGCAAAATTGGAAGAAAAACCACCTAAGGATAGAAAAGAAAAAGGTTGATTGTAATATCAAAGCCTAATCGTCTCTTGCTGAAGAAGAACAATCAAAATTTGAAGAGACATAATTCAGACATTCTGATTTTTTATCAAAAAATTTGTTGACTATGAAATGCTTAATTTGTGAGGAGTGTTTTTTCAAATGTTGCAAGTTTATGATGTTGAGAATTATCATTCAAATGTTCATCTTGAATTTAAGACCTTAGTCCAAGATCCACAAGAGAAATCAAAACTTACAAAATTTGGGAAATTGGTAACTTACAAATATTTTCTTAGTCATTATTTATTTTTCAAATCAATATTCTTGACTTTGATTTTCGTACAAGAGCATGTCAGGAGTAAATGATGGAAGGCTAGGAAGTATGAGCATTCAAGGAAGCCCAAGGGATCAATCGCATGGAGGAGTTCAAGTTTCACATCCAAGGCATGGAAAGAAGAATTTCAACAAGAAAGAAAATTGCGTTCAAGTCAAAGGAAGCGGATGATAGGCAACTATACAAGAAGATCAAGGAAAATTAGTGAAGGAGATGTCAAGATACACCATTTGCAACATGTTCCACTGTTCAAGTACATCAAGGAAAGGACAAATTTATGACACGAGGATGATGGAAAAATCAAGAAATACATCAAGCTATATATTTTGAGGGGAAATATTCAAGAACAAGATAAGGTAGCATCCTAGTTATCATCCAACCTATTGGATTGTGCCACATCAATATGTCTAGATACATTTTACTTGATTTATCCAAGTAGGAGCAACTAACACATTGTTCTTTATCAAATACTATTTTATGTACCTAACCTTATCTCTCATTGGTGAGAAATTCAAGATGGACATGTGTCCAAATTAATGTAATTATTTCATTGACCAAAAGGAAGTTTGTTGTAACAAACCCTAATTAGGGTTTTATTGTAAGATCTCGACCATTGATCTCAAATTGATCCAAGCCTTTGAATTGTAATGAGATCTCTATATAAATCTCAAATATCTCATTTGCAAGAGTTAGTAGATATTAGAAGGCAGTTAGAGATAGAGTAGAGTAGGAGAAAAGGAGATTGTTGCGAAGACTTTGTTCTATGAAGAATGTTAATTTCATTGAAGATATGGTGAACTTCATATGTTGATTCAACATTTTGCATGGTCTCTACTTCGCATTTATTTTCATGTTGGTTAGATGGATGGAAGCTATTATGGATGATTGATGATCAACAATGAAATTCTTATGTTCACACAGTTACTAGTATTTCATTGATTTTGAAGTATCTTGCATAGTCAAATGAACCCCTTTAGTTGAGCTTAACTTCAATTACTACTCACTCATTGATATGTATTGCATTGATGGTGTTTATGCCATTAGTAGTAATTTGAACACAATTTAGCTCTTCTTAGAAGATTGCACTAAACTCTGTGGAGTTGTTGCTTTGCATGGCAAAGCAGAGTTTAGTTGAATTTCACTAACTCATTCATGGTTCCTTACATTCTTAGGATTAGATTAACTTTTTCAACTCTTTATCCTTTTGGCTATTTTTTCAAGTAAACTTCCACGTTCCAACGACATTCAAGCATTCAAGTATCAATGTAATTCCCCTTGTGATTCCAACAATATCACATCATACACATTGAGTCTATCCAAGAGCACATCAAGACCTGACATTCAAAACCTTGGAGTCATCCCATTTGATCACGTTGTTTAGCACTTGGGAGGATTTTGTTCGAGAGAGGGTAGAATATTTAGTATTTTATTATGTTTTGCATAGTGCATAAAAAACACATCAACAATACACAATTTTCAATAAAAAAAATTAGAAAATAAACTTTTTGAGAGGAAAAAATGAAAATATTTTAAGAGATTTTTGCATCATGTTATAAATGAGGGTTCATATGTCATAGGATTGCAATGATGTTCAAACCCAAATTAATCAAAGATAATCTAAAGTCAAATAATTTAAGCTGCACAAACAAGTTAAATTTAAGTTGGCTTAAAAAGTTGAAATATAAGTCAAACATATGAGACATCTTAATGTTGGAAGTCATACATGACCTAACTTTGGATGCCAAAAATGACACAGTGCAGACATTCACATCATCAACACATTATTATCTTTCACACTCACACAATTCCTTTTTGTAAACAATGCATGTTGAACTTAAACTTTGACTCATAAAATGACATTTTTGGGTTCAAATGTTGTAGTGTAGAATTAAAAGGATTGTAATGAGTGTTTGTGATTTGTAATCCTACATAGAAACATAGGAAAATTTTGGATGGAAGAATAAAATAACATATAAACTTGCAATTCAGTGACGAAGAACCATACTTGGGAATATGTACCTCATACAAAGGAGAAGAACATTAAATATGTAGGTGGATTCATGAGACAAATGCCACTTTAGAAGGTTGGGTTAAACTAAAAGGTAAAAAGTAAGAATAATTTGTTAAGGGATACTCTAAAAAGCAGTGATTGCAATTCTCCACCCTTCATGCAAGACATAGGTCTCCATCTGCTCCAGTAAGTCAAGAAATCATAACTTCCAATATACAACAAAGATCAAGATCCCCTACCTCTGTAACAAAATACTTTAGTTATTTCAAACAATCTATTGCAACTATAAATCTGTTTGATGTTCTACCACAAGAAGAAAACCACCCAAACCTAACTAATCACGAAGCATAAAAATATTTTCTTGGAATTTGAGAGGGATATCTCTCTCTCATCGTAAATACGAGGTTAAAGAAGTTGTTATCAAATGGAAATCAGATATTGTCTTTTCACAAGAAGTTAAATTGAATGGTTCTCGGCTCGATTCTTCTCTATCCAATGTATGGAAATAGAGATTTTTTTTTTTCATGTCACATAGAGAAGGAAGGGGTGGGGTTATTATTAGTTTAGCACCTTGGGAAAGTATTTTTTCTATTGATAAAGGAGAGAACCCATAACATAGTTGTGTGTGGGCCCTGTCTTTTATCAATGGACAACCCATTGATTTTTATTTAGTATATGTTCCTAACATAACCAAGATTATGGATGACATTCCGGAGTGCAGTGCATTCAATAAGTATCTGACACATATGAAGCTTTTTGATGAGATTAATAGTAGGACAACTATTACAGTCTTGATGTTGAACAATGATGTCATGGCGACTATCTGAAGCATTCCCAAAATTGATTAATAATGGCTTTGAACAAATTGCTAATTGTCATTACATGTTCATAAACTTGGAAAAAATATATCCAATATAAAAAACAATGATACAAATTTAAGACTTTATAATGGCTAATTGTTATATTGTTTTAAAGAAATTGTGAAAATTAAAAACCTTAGATTCCAATTGGCTTGGAGAAAGCATTTGGAAAAAAAAAGAATATTAAATTTGAATATTTAATGTTCATCACATCAAGGCAAGGAGAGAGAAAAGGGTGATAATAGAGTAAAGAAGAAAATATTAAAGAAAGCAAGTACAATGGAAATAAGGGAAAGGACCCAGTAATTGAGCGCGTTCCAAATCTTGTGATAGAAGTTGTTGATTTAATACCCCCATACTTGCTAATTTAATGTCCAACTTTTGTACAACATTGCACCAATAGTTGTATGATAAGTACCAATAACTGAATGAAATATACCATTTGTTGTGAGAAGTAACCAATCATGTGATGCCACATCAGCGACACAAGTATTGGGGCCCTTTTGCACACCTATTGGTCTCACTTTTTTTGGGTTGTTTTAGACACCTTGGCCAAAAAACATGCTAATGTGGCATCATATTTAATGATGTGGCCCTGAAACCTTGTTTATAAGAAAGGGACTTGCGAAGTAAGCTGCTGTAAAAAATTCAGAGTGATTTGAAATTTCCATGTAAGATTTTGAGAAGTGCGAAGTTAGGGTGCACAACTACTGGGTTCTCTCCCCTCTATTAATAAATGATTTTTTCATATTATAAAGATTGTTTTTTCTTATCTATAATTCATTTTCTTAATATGAAATTTCTATTTATACACTTACTTTTAACATAATTTCAATTATACACTTTTGATATAGAAATTAAAATAAAAAAGAAAAACCAAATATCTCCTTTTATACTATTTTACTGTAAAATATTAGCAATTAAAAATTTCTTTAATCAATTATAATCATTAACTATAAATCTATTTGATGTATAGATTTTTTTATTGAAATATGAACCAAACATGTTATTTATATTTGCTATTATTATGTTCTCTTATTACAAAGACAAATTTAATGAGTTCCTATTTCACACCTGAAATGAATTGCCATGGCATGTATAACAGAGATGCCCCTAACCGCTGGTAATATAGTCGACTACAACCAGTTTGCCTTAATTAATTAATTATTGTAGGTGTTCTGCCTAAACTTGAATTGTGTCGTCCAATGTTCACCACTAGCTCAAGGCATACAAAAGAAAAAACTATTCTCTAATGCATCTTTCTCCCTTGATCATTGCATTACGCTAAGACATTTCATTGAAAAAGTGTGGGACAATCAAGGTGAAGAAGCCTTTTGTTGCTTCGTGGATTTCAAGAAAGCCTTTGACACTGTGCCTAGGGACAAGCTTTGGTGTAGAATGGAAGAACTTGGGGTTCCAAAGGAACTTAGGGTTGCTGTTCACAAACTATATGAGTATGTTAGAGCTAAAATTAGAACTACAGATGGAATGTTTGAATGTTTCAGTAGCAACATCAGGGTCAAACAAGGGTATCCTTTATCTCCCACTTTGTTTGGTTTATACATTGATAAACTTGAAGAGTGGTTAAACAATACAAATGGGGAAGGTATCCAGTTGGCAGGATATGTGGTGAAATTGCTTTTATATGTTGATGATCTTATTCTTATTGCAAAATTTGCACAAGGTTTGAGAGAGAACTTGAAGGCTCTTGAGTTATTTTGTCAGGAAGTTGGGATGCAAGTGAATACCACCAAAACCAAGGTCACAATCTTTTTTTTGAAGAAGAGGCAGCAGTAGATTGACTTTATATTTGAAGGTAGCCCCTTGGAGGTAGTGGTTGGATATAAGTACTTAGGAATTGACTTCCACAATAAGCTCAACTGGGAAAAATGTAGATAAAAAAGGATACAAGGGGGTTGGAGAGCTTTATACCTTCTTCAAAACAGATGTAGGAAAGCGGAGTTGTGGGATTGGAAGACTAAGAAAACACTTTTTGGTTTGCTAGTGGTTTCGGTTATCCTTTATGGGTGTGAACTTTGGGGGAATAACATGTCAAACCTCAAATGGAGACAAATAGAGAGAATACAAAAGCATCTAATCACTAGCAGCCTCAAAGTCAAATCAACAATACCATATGAGATCCTTTTGGATGAAGCTGGTATGTACCCAATTGAGGCTTCATCGATCATTCGGTTGTTATTGTTAGAACATAATGTTATTAGGGATCACATCCTTATACATTTATATATAATGTTCTAATATAAGGTTATAAATCCTTATATATCAGATGCTTTATAAGCATATCCCATTTGAAATAATTATAATCTTATAACTATCAGATTATTAATTATTTATGAGTGGGGGTTATTGAAAAGGTGTGACTAGTGAAGCCACCCTTCCTCCTATATTTAAGGAGGTTTTCTCTCATTTGAGAGTTGTGTGAATTTGGAGCTTTATGGTGAGTTGTATCACCATGCACACGAGGTATTATTGGCCATGTGGAAGTATTGGAGGACTATCCCCAAGTTCATGTCTATTTTATGACAGACAATATTTGTAAGTGTTTTAATTAAATGATGCTTTATGAGTTTTTTACTCGAAAGGGTTTTCCCTATGTATATCTTGTGTAATGCGTATATTTATGCATGTATGTTTCTCATTTCATTTACTTTATGATCTTGTTTATAATGATTACTATCCTAAGATCCTAATTTCTAATAGTTATGCTACTTAAAAAAGGTGGAAAGTATGGATAAGCACCGTTGGCCCATCTTGATTGTTGATGAAAACTTAAGTTGTAGGAGAAAGACTTGGAATAAACAAAATACCAAGTGGATGAACAACTGGGACATAAATTTGCATGATTGCCCCAACAACAAAGAGGAGATAAAAATGTGGATCTTAGAGAAATTTAGGAATGCCATGTGGATAAACTAGCTAGGCAGGAAAAAAGTGTACTATATTAAAACATTCAACCCTACTTGGGCGCATGAGGAAAAATAATATTTGAGATCTGCGATCAACGACAAGGCCAAAATTCTAATTGCACAATTAAGGACTGGATCTCACCATTTGAGATGTGAAAGTGGTAAATGGAAGGTGCCTAAAAAAGAGTGGGAGGAAAGAGCATGCTTGTTTTGCAGCAAGTAGAAACAGAATGACATTTCATTATAGAGTGTATAGCGTATGAAGACATTCGCAGCCAATTTGAGAATGAATTAAAAGTAGATAGTCTGAACGAGCTTTTTGAAGAGTCAAGACTTCACAAAACAACAAACTTCTTAATCAAGATTCACAAGAGACGATCCAACATGAAAAAGAATCTGAAACTAGAATAATTTGAACCCGTAGATCCCTTAGACCGTTGGATCTCGTAAACTTCATTAAAACTCATTCATTCCTATCCATAATAGCGTCCAAATTCATTGGACAAAATCTACCTTCCCTACATCTGGAATAGAACAACAGACTTGTGAATGTCCCCGACAAATAAGCTCGTAGGCCGTTGAAAAATAAGCTCGTACTTCTGACGCCAAAAATTGAAATTAACCAATTTAGAAAAGATGAATCATTAACAGCAGCTAGCCAGTTTAGCGGACGTAGGCCTGGTAGGAAACGGGGCGAGGATGGATATAGGAACAAGCTCTTCTTCTTCTGCAGGATTCCGCCAAGTGAAGGTGATTCCTCTGCAGCATCCTTCTTCGTATGACTCATCGCCTTCCTTGCCTCCAGCTTTTGGCAGTTCCGCCAAAATTTGGCTGTCCAAGGCCCGCCAAATGTCCCTCATAGAGTGGCTAGAGCTGCTTCTGCCCTGCGTCCGCTGGATTCGTAGCTACAAATGGAGGGAGTATCTCCAGCCTGACATTATGGCTGGGATCACCGTCGGCACAATGCTTGTTCCACAGGTGTTTTATCTTGTTTTTTCTCCGCTAAATTTAGCACGAGTTTGTTTAATTTGTATCATTTTGATTATAGGATGTAATTAATATGTTTCTTTTTCGGTTTTAAGGCATGAGGTTTTCAATCCATGGAAATTGTGAGACAAGGTTTTATTTATGGGACATATTAAGGGTTCTGTGACTTGCACGGCCCATAATTAACAGAAAAACGCTTGTGCAAAAGACCTGTGCTTAAATTTAGCAGAATCTTGTTCAGCCCTAGGCACGGAACCGTGCAAGCCTGGAAACTTTAGTTGCTGTTTTCTTCTTGTTATTGGATATAATAACAATTTCAAGGTCATCACTCACTGTAAACCCGAGATCAAATTTTTTGCTGGACATGTTAAGTTTTTGGCTGCTTACATTACATGTCGTTGGGAGGACATTGGAACATTTGATTGCTATTTGTTTAATTATGGGATACGTTTATTTAATATGATTGTAAACCCCATTAAATTTCGGCGGTGGGTATAAACTACTTGCATTAGATATTATAGTGGATATCCTTGGGAGAGAACTAAAGCTGAGACTGCCCGATAGGACCGAAGCACTCAAATCAACGTGGTATTGCTTTACGGACTATTATATGATATGTTTTTGCTACACTTATAATATTCAACATTTAATGGAATTTTGAGGGCTAGATAAATGAATCAATGGAACTCTTCTGAGCTAGATATACGAATTAGTCAATTATGTCTATGTGAAACCATCCCCACTTTGATATTTTTGATTGATTCTGAGATATCTTTTCACATGGATTGGAGTGTAATAATGTCAATTTTACTTCTATGAAGTTAATGAACACAAAATTGTTACATGTTTTAGATTTTCACCCTTGGATAGTTCTTTTGAATTGAATTTTCCGAAATATGAAATGCATACTTTATGATGAATTATAACATATTTTTTACATTCACTGGACTGTAAAATTGTTCGTATTTTCCTATGGAAGGAAAAAATTACAAAGTAGTTAAAACTTTAATGTTTTTTCAGCGCACAGTTATTTTGAATAGATTTTTCCAGATAAGAACTGTGTGCACATATTTATTATTAACATCTCTGGTCCAGCTTAACAACCATTTGTTAAGATGTATGTGATGTTCAGATTGCAGGATGGTGAAATTCAAATAAATAGATTTCTTTGTGATAAAGTAACATATAATCTCTTGTTTGACCAACAACACTGCAGAGACAATGAATTATCCAGTTTATCAACACTTTACAGTGCAATGGTTATACTGAGAGGTGGCATTATCTGTATGTGCTGTTCTCAAATGTTTTTCAGTGCTTCATTCCCTCTTGTCTTTGCTGTTTTTATTAGTTCTATATGTATAACATTTGTCTAAGTGGGACATGCCCAAAATTGATCTGATCAATGCAGTACAGTAAGCTATGGATGAAAGTGATCCATAAACTGGAGCAGCTATGCTCCACTCAGAGTCGTTAGCAAATGGTTTTAATGCAATGACCTCATAACACTCCTCTTGAGTAATTTCATCATTAATAATGGCTTTCAAACATTGAATGACATGTGCAAACAGGGAAGGCAGATATCGTTGCATCTACAATGTGGAAAATAAACCTGCAAACACACAAAACACGTTCACACAATGAATAGATTTGGAGAAAACCCCACTTTGGGTTAAAATTCTAGCGTAGAGAGAAATTACTCTCTATTCAAGAATTGAAAATTAATTATAGATGTTTAAACAAGCCAAGTTGACTGCAAAAAACTCCTATAAATGTTAATAGTGCTCAACTTCACCTGCAATACACTCTTAATGTGACTGGTCGGCTTTAACGACTACACCACAGTAAAAAAATGGCAGCCCCCCCACCAAAAACCAGAGCGCCCTACTTGTTTCCTCTCTTTTCTTTTGCACTTCAGTTACAAAATGGCATATTATTGCCTTACATTCGCATTGGAATGTGGAATATAAAAATTGAGGCCAAATGACACTCTCTTGGGCCTTTTTAAAAAATAATCCCCTTTTAAAACTCTTAAATGACTGCTGGAATATTCTACTTTATGACAATCACAGTTTTGGCATAAGAAAACTGATGTGCTGGCCTAGTCATTGTTGGCAAACTCGGCGAGTACCCACCAAGTTTTCACTTTGTTGAGTTCTTGCGGGTTAACTTGCAAGTCAAACTCATCAAGTACTCAGTGAGCTTGGTGAATTTGACAAAACAACTCGCAAGATGTTAAAAGTTGTGTAACATGGAAGACATGTAGAAAAAAGCAGAAAAAATAGTAAAAAGTCATGATTTAACTCTATAAATTCATAAACACCCTTCACACTTCCTCACACAGTATGTGGAGAGAAAATAATTTTTAAATACCTAATTGATCTCTTAAGTGATAAAATTGTGAAAATGGTGTGTGACATGAAGTTTTGTGTGGTTTCAAAAGCCTTAATTTGGGCTTGGTGGTGGGGGCATTGGGCTTGGTGGTGGGGGCGCTGCCCCTCAACCTTGTTGGGAGTGTCTCCCCGAAACCCCCACAAGGGGTTGTCCCTCAACTCCATTGGAGGAATTTCTCCCAAACCCACATGAGGGATGCTACCCGTCAACTCCATTGAGGTCTCTACTCCTAGACCACCACTAGTTTGTGATGGCCACACCTAGTTTGCAACCAAATTTTTTGCACCAACTCTAACTTAATGGATTAGACAATTTATCACACAGTTTGCTGCTCTCAATAATGTCTTTGGCTGATTGGGATTGTTTGCACATATGTTCATATGATTGTTAAGAAGTCTCTCATTCATACACTCATATGATTGTTAAGAAGTCTCTCATTCATACATAACAACATTAATTACTCAAACAAGATTGCAAAGGATACCACTGTAAGAACCCCAACTAATTCTGGGATGATTTTTTCCGTTTAGTAGATTTGACATTTCGTCAAACACTTGGCATGCTAGCTCTCTGATGTCTGGTTTTTGAGTTTTGATTGTGTTTGATGTTTGTTTTCAATGCCAAACATTGAAGAACATATAAAATTGATAACACAAAGTGCATAAACCAAAACAACAATTTCTCACAATCAACTTCACTTTATTATCGTCATATCAGATCTGAGTACAATGTTTATCAGGTCTGTTACAGTAATTTTCAGACATATAAAACTTATAGAAACGTGTCAACAACATGCAAATGCATTACATAGACAGGTCATCAACATACCCAAAGCTCAATGTGTCCTTTAGGCATAATTTGACTCCTAATGTAGGTCTGATATTTTCTGCCCTTCGTCTGAAGATTATGACAGCTAAAAACAATCCCAAAACTTCACAATATTCAAACCCTAGCAAAATGATCAGTAGAAACAGAAAAGATACCTTACAACAACAGTACCTTTATTTCCAGAAAGTGAAACACAAGTGAGATACCTAAATGATATCTCCAACTGACAATGGGTTTCTGTCCATTGTCTCCAAGCTCGAGGGTTTGCGTCCTCAAACCTGCTGAAACGAACTCTCCAAAGAAAATTCACAATATTTCCAAATTCTCCTACCCAGCATGAGAAACGAACTCCACTAAGTTGCTTTTATAACATTCTCAAGAGGCTCCACTCTCTTTGCCAATCCACGTGGGATAAAACATTTCTTCGTAAATAAGCCTCACATAAGGACATAAAAGGGCCTCTTTTAAAACAACGTTGTGCGACTAGGCCAAGGGGTACAATTCACTTAAGTTGTAAAGTGACAATATGATAGACTTAATTAACTAAAAATCAAAATATATCTCTTTTAACACAATTAAATTACACCCAACGTCCAAGAATGACATCTATCATTGCTGGGATAATAGAGGCCAACTCATTGCTAAAAATAGCAACTGCTAAAATAGGCACTTACTAAAAATAGCAACTGCTAAAAATAGTGTGTCCAAACACCAAACAGGCCTAAATTGGGATGGACTAAAACTTACTATAAATAATAAGTGCTAAAAATAGAAAGTCTTAGACAAGTCCGAAATCACTCCAGACGGTGTCGTTCATCTCCCTTAATCCATTTGAACTCATTGGTGCATCAGAAAACCCCCAAAGCCAACACCAACTGTACTACGAGAGAACCCTGAAAAATGGGGACATTACGTAGTTATTGGGGTCTCTTCTCATATAAGAAATTTGATTACAACAAGGAGATTTGGAATTGGAGACTAGAATCAACAACTTAGACAATTATCTTTATCACTATTAGAATATTGATCAATGATGAAGTATCATAGTATTAGTAGCAAAGATTCAAATGCCATAGATGTGAGGTATGCCTAGATGAGGAAGTTCGACAAGCATAAGGAAAAGTAGAGTTCAGTGGAAAGATATGAAAGGATGGTGAAGTTTGAAAGCTCGGTGGGGACCATGCAAAGGTTAGACTTGGACAAGAAGGCATGCCTAGATGAGGAACTTAGAATCTTCTATGATTGACAAATACTTAGAAGGCTGGGCATGCCTTCTTGCTTCTAGACTTTAGGAAACTTAGATCAATATAATGGGAATGAAGAAAAACACACATACAAAATTGGATTAGGGGAGACATAGGAAACAAGTAATAGGTATTTTTTTCCATAACACAAGTTATTACGAAAAGAGGACATGACAAATTGTTGCAAGTGTACTTGCATCTTGTAGCTTGACTCAATTGGTCAACCATTAATTGATCTATTTTCGGATCACATCTCTCTAATTAGAGGGATTTTGGTCCCCTAAATTTCCCAAAATTATTGGAGAAGGGTTGAGGATCCCCTCATCCTACCAAGGTGCCATCTTGGCTTACGCCACAAGATGAACACCCAAAACTTGATGTGCATTTGCCGCTAGCTGATTTGGTGCTTTTCGCATGTACAAAAATCTGTTTTAGCCCCTTCAGTTTTACTCACAAACTTTGAGTTTGAAATCTTCCACTTGTGTTGATTAGTTGCTTCCCTCTGAAGTACTAGCTAAGACAATCTTATATTAGACACTATGAGAGTTCAAGAAATGCTCTCTCTTCAATACCAATCTATGCGGGTTCTTTCTTTAGAAATAAACTACATTTCTTTCATACAAATAGGAACTCCCAAGGATGACACCAAAAAATATCCAAGGGAACAACATCAAATAGAGAACCTAATCTACAATTTCCAAATTGATTTCCAAATTGTAGCATGCATTGTGATGTAATTAATACCTCCCACACTGCTTTTCAACCAACCATCAAATAGAGAACCTAATCAGCAATTTCCAAATGTAGCTTGCATTGTGTTGTAATTCTTACCTTAACATTGCTTTTCAACCAACCCAAGAAGTAAGGATGTGGGTGGTTTGTCAATTTCAGACCAAGCTCTTCAATCAAACTGCAAAAAATAGATCTACTTGAGAACCCTAATCAAATAATGCATCAAACTTTTTCCCTTTGGCATGTATCTCAATGCGGAATAAGTTGGTAGGTTCCTCTTCACTCGGAGTTCCTCCATTCACCAATTTAACACCCTTATTTAATGTAGCACGAGGAAGATGCTCATCAACATCTAATCTCCATTTATCTCTTTTCCTTTCTCCATGTAGATAATGTTCTTGTCTTTCCTCGTCTTCGTTATGGTAAGGTGCTCACTCAGTATGCAACATCCATCATCTTTCGTTTTAATGCACATCTTGTTCCTCCACTTACCAATTCAACACCCTTGCTCAATGTAGCACACAGAAGATACTCATCTGAGTCTCCAGTCATCAATTTTCCTTTCTCCATGTACTTAGTGTCCTTGTCTTTCCACGTTTTCCTCCAAGAAGGTACTAACTTGAAATAGATAAGATGGGTGTCTCTTCCTGAAAGTTTAATAGTAGTGAACAACAATGTTCACTTATCTACGAGCTTATCCTATTCCTAGGATCTATGAACTTATTGATGAGTTGCATCAAGCAGTCTACTTCTCAAGTGTTGACTTGAGATCAGGTTACCATTAGATTTGTGCAGGTAATGAGGATGTGAAGTGCCATTTTGGACACTAAGAGTTCTTGGTCACACCATTTGGTTTGATAAATGCACTAGCCACTTTATAGTCTGCCATGAATTAGGTATTCAGTAGTTAAATAAGAAAAGTTATTTTAGTGTTCTTTGATGATATATTGATAAATGGTTAAACATGGGAATATTCGCATGAGGCACTTTGATATAGTCCTTGGAATATTGGATCAATAGGTTCTCTTTGGAAAGGAATCCAAGTGTGAGTTTGGGTTTATAGATAATTTGTATTTGGACCATGTGATCAAGGTGTTGAGGTGGATCAACAAAAGATCCAAGGAATCTTGAATTGGCCAACTCCTCCTACATTAACATAATTGAGAGGATTCTTTGGCCATTGTAGCTGTTATCTGTAATGCCCCTACTAGGCTTAGACATGTTTTAACCATAATCAATCTATTTCAATATACTTATGACTCAAACTAAATATATTAGGAGACAATTCCACCTTAACATGAATCCAATTAGTGATAAACTGCAGCTCAATTGATTAACTATTAATAAATAAATTGTTCATCTAACATACATCCATAGTTCTTAATGCAAGTGCCAAACCAATTGTAATGACCCCTACCTTAAACATCTCTTTTCCCAACTTCTTAAATACTGACAGTTGTAACAGAAAAGCATATTCTTTTTTCTGATATTAACTTAAGAATTTTTCTGGTTTATTAAGTTTTAGTCAGTAACATATACATACATACATACATATATCTATCTATCTATATATATATATATATTTACTGACTGAAACTTAATAACAGTTCTGATCTGATCTGATCTGAAATAATTTCTCTTTTAATGAGCACAGACTATATATCTCAATTCATTCGATCGTTCCCGATATATCTCCCCCAGTCCCTTCTCCTTACTTTCCTCCATACATATCTTTGCTTCTAAAGGTCATACCCCTTTAAGGATTAAGAGACACAACTTTTATTTATTACTTACAGCACCCTCTGTTAATCCTTAATTCTTTTTAATTTCTTTAATCTTCTGATCACATCTTTTCATGAAATAGACTTTTTTCCTTGTGTTTATTAGATCGGGTTGAATAACTCCGTCCCTCTTAATCAATTCCTACTCTTTGTTTCCTTAACTCAATTAAATTGAATTCATCGCACCTTTTGGACATTGACCAATTATGCTTTGTTCACCATAATGAGGTACTACCCTTGCATCATAATCCTACCCTTGCATCATAATCGCATCTTTTGATTTGTGTAATCTCTGCCTTTTAATGGTATTAATATTTCCATTCATAATATTAATTAATCGCTGCATATCACTTGTAGTATAATCATTGCTTTAATACTTTTAATGTATCAAACAAAATATTATTTTGTTTTCCAAGGTAATTGCTGTCTATTGTTCAAGTTACCAACTTTTGAGGAAAGAGTCCTGCCACGTTGCTTTATCATTTATCAATAAAATTGTTGAATAATAATCGGTGTAATCCCAGTGAGATATGAGTTGCTGTTGTATGCTAATCGCTGACTTATCTTTTCTGTATACTTAATCGCTGACTTATTGATTGAATTAAATAAACAATTAATCAACCAATATATCAAATACATTAAATAAATAATCAACTATCAAAACATCACTATGACAGATTGTAATATTTGTTTATAATAATATTAATTTGAATATTTCAAGAATATTATTATTGATAAATAAATATTAATTAAAAAATAAATATTTAATAATTTGAAATAATAATTTGTTGATAAAGTTTATATTAATTAGTAAATAATAGTTGCTTCGTTTAGGTTATATATAATGATCAAGGAGGGGACATGACATCATCAGAGGTTTGTTAGGGGATTTTTAGTGCCATCTAGCATAAGGAATGCTTAGCCTAGAAGTCTAGTTTGGAAATTCCAAGTAATCTGAATGTATAATTGACTGTCTTCTTTGACAAATATGCTCATTGCCTCCTTCCCTTAAATAGGCGGTGACTAAGGAGTGCCCAAGTGGAGGAAACCCATTTAAAAAGATGTCAATCAATTGAATGAGCGAAGTAGGTTTGAAATACAAACAATGTTGACATCTTGTGCACACTAAAAAAGCAAACCTCACTGAAGAATAAAGTGCCAAATATGTGTATCTCTCACAATATGAGGTTGTCTCACAACTCTCACCTATGGATTGAAGTATGTGAATATAGAAAGTAATATTGAAAATACCTTCGAGGCAAATAGGTTGGGCAACACTCATAGCTTGGAGGGCCCCAATACTTGCGGAGTATCGAATGCTAAAATATAATATTCCAAACACGTTAACTGCATTCACATTTTTATGAATCCTAAGCTCATGATCCAATCCTTTACATTCACAAACTGTTCCTTTAATGATTGCATTGGGAAGAAGTATCTTTGGAATGCATAAGAAAGAATTGGGCTGGGCAACACACTTAGCTTGGAGTATTTGTATGTTTGCAAAGGATCATACACTAAGGCATGGTATTCTGAACCCTCTCATTGCATTTGTGAATTTTTTAGATCCTAAGCTTGGGATCCTAACCTTTGACCCATAAAGAGAATTCAATTTAATGTTTACATTGAAGTAAATAATCTTAGAAGAGTTATTTGTGAAATATATAGGAAGAATTGTTGCTCCAAGCGAGGAAGTGTATCCCTTGCAAATGTGTGACAAAGAGGCATGGTTTAAATGAAAAGATGGCCACATGAGCTGGACTCCAAGCATGTTTAAGTTGTCGTGATACACATGTGCTCTCCTTTGTAGAAAAAGTAAAACCTAAAATGACTTTCCTTGGAGTTGTTGAAGATCTTGACATTTAGTAAAGACCTCAGTTTCTTTAGAGTTTGACTACAACTTGAGGAATCTCACAAAAATGAGCAAGCATATTCAACTGCTGTTTTGGATGATTAGGAGAGGGAGAAAACAATACTGTATCACTGATAAAAAAACATTATAGCCATCAAAGCATGATGTGATAAACAAGCATCACCACATGAATATCTTGTCAAAGAATGCATTTAAGCTCATCTATGTTAATGTCGAACAGGGTTGGTGAGAGAAGGCTCTCACCTAATTGAATTTAGCAGTACTCTTGATGAATCTAAAAAATCCATCTGATGTTTGAAGTTATTCTACAACCACCTTGTAAATCCTCATGTTGGAAGTATTGAAAGGTTTTGAAATACCAATATAATTATACAACACAAATTCTTGAAGAACAATTGTCTCAAGACAAAGTCCAAGGCCTTCGTAAATTTTAAAAACCACAAAAAAGTTTGGAATAACATTAATGTGCCTCTTCCATGATATTTTGATGTGTAGAGTTGTTGTCAATGGTTTGGAAATTTCTCCTTGATAGCCAAAAGCTGCATTTATTCCCAAAGGGAAAAATTGTCTTTGATTAACAAGGAAATCAGGGAAAATAAATCCAGCAAACTATCAACTTTTATTATTTGGTTAAATATCTAATATGGCAAAATAGTTGATTACTGTGAACTATCAAACTATTATTAATATATAATATATAGGTTATATTTTCATAATTTCATTTATTTAAAGTTTATTGTTTTTAAATTTATTTAACTTCTAATATTTTAAATTTACAAAATACAATTCTTTCTCAGATTTGGCTATCACTTGCCAAATCAGTTTGACCTTAACTGCTCATTCAGGTTGTCCTTATTTGTGAGTTCTCCCTTTCTCAATGTTTCATTTCATTTCTTCGTTGATGTACTTGGGCTGTATATATGGAGGTGCTTTTGCCGAAAAAGGGCTAGAGGAGTTTTGAAGCAAGACATCTTAGATATGGCTACCATTGTACATGGTTATCTCATATTGATATTGCTTTTATTTTAATGGCAAATAGTGTTCTTTTTGTGTGTAAGTTCTATGGTTCCTTGCCTCTTTGCATTCTTTCTTTGGGTCTGTTTCTGTAGTAACACATTAGACTAAACAGTTTGGCACGTTGTTCTCCAGATTGTACCAATAATGCTTATTTTGTGGTAGAAGCGTGAAACTTAGATGCAGCATATGTGTATATGAAACTTGTTTTATAGTGGCATCAAGATGCTGGCAACTTACTGAAATTTATCTTTTTTGCAGTCGATGTCATATGCAAAGTTGGCTGGACTTCATCCAATTTATGGACTGTGTAAGTGATTTAAGATCTTTTGTGCAAGTCAAAATTTTTCCAAACAACCTTTTTATTAGGTTATGTTTGATGACAATATGATGCTTAATGTTCCAGAGCAATAAAATGTGCATTTAGTCTAAAGTAATGCGCATTGTGTCATATTTGATGTGCTTATAATTGCTATGCAAAGAGAAATATTAGTAACTGTGCTTAGCACCCTTTCTAAAATGTGATTTTTTTGTGGTTGTACAGATTCTAGTTTTGTTCCTATATTTGCTTATGCAATCTTTGGCTCCTCAAGGCAACTTGCCATTGGACCTGTGGCATTGGTTTCCCTTTTGGTTTCTAATGTTTTGTCCAGCATCGTTGACTCCAGTGATGAATTGTACACAGAGCTCGCAATACTGTTAGCACTTATGGTTGGCATTTTGGAATGCGTAATGGGATTTCTCAGGTATTCTATGAAATAAGGGCAGAGTTTTACCAGAATGCGATGTTTGATGATAATATTAAAAGCCTGAATGTCATACTAAAGCAATATTTTATACAACTAAAAATGATTTACTGGTTCAACTGGAATAGAAATAGAAATTATCATCTAGAAAGTGGTCTACAGGATGAAAGCTTCAAGGCAGCCAACAAAAAAGTGCAAACAAAGTTCTTTATACAGGTCATGTAATGACTAATAGATATTCTTGGCTGTGGAGTTTGAAGTAAAATCTGAACGCTTATATATGTTAGAGACTGAAATTGAAATTACATTAATACCTACAAATATCTAAAGCAGGTCTAAAGGATGATGCTACTAATTTTCTTGAGTGCATTTGCTGACTTAAGTTCTGGAAATTCTGATACGTGTGTTCAACTATGTTGTTTTAGGCTTGGGTGGCTTATTCGTTTTATAAGCCACTCTGTCATTTCAGGCTTCACCACATCTTCAGCTATAGTCATTGCACTGTCACAGGCAAAATATTTCCTGGGATATAGTATCACACGAAGCAGTGAGATAATTCCACTTGCTGAAAGTATAATTGCTGGTGCTGACAAGGTATTTACTTATTCATTCTTTATATTCCTTTTCATATACAGAAATGATACACTGGTTAAGCTCTTCAATAATTATCTTATACATAGATCAAGATGAGTGTGATAGGCATACACAATCTGACTAGAACTGTATTTTACCATTTTATCTTTATCGGACCATCTTTTTGATATGGATTAAGCCTAGCTTTGTGAAAAATAACTTCTCTTTCATAATATGACTTGGATCTGTTGATGTGTTTTTCATGCACATGCAAACACATAATAGAATACCAAGGTATCTTATCCTCTCTTGATCAAAGTCTCTCAAATGCTGAAGATTCGCTTAAGGATCACTTGAGACAACTCCAAGGTTCTTATATGTCGGGTCACGACATGTGGATAAGCTCGTTGGTTTGATGTGATTATGCTGGAATCACAAGGGGACTTATGTTGAATTGTTGAATGCTTGAATTGTTGGAACTTAGATTCTATCTACTTGCTTGGAGAATAAAGAAAGAGCAAAAGGCATGGGGTTTAGGGAGTCTATTCTAATCCTAAGAATGTAGGAGAAGAGTGAATGATTTGATGGAATCCTACTGGGCGAGGTCTCACCATCAAATTGAACAATTTGACACAAGCTCAGTGCAATCTTCTAAGGGATAATTCAAAGATATTCAAATCATTACCATCAAACATTGATTACCATTCAAGTTAATGCATAAACAATGAACATATAACAATTTGAAGTTAAGCTCATATCATTCTAGTTGACCACACAAGGCAATCTTACAATCAGCAAGAAGCTAGTGGTATGGACTAAACGGATTCCATATAAATGTATTCAACAAATTCCTCCATTCAATCTAATCAACGTGAAAGCAAATGAATTGAGAAGTAGAGAGCATGTGGCTTGTTGAAATGACACATTAATTCACCATAACTTCAATGAAATCATATGTTCTTTACAACAAGGTTTTGGCAACAATCTTCGCCTTCTCCTAATCTAACTTCTACTCTAATTTTTATACTCCTATTTTTCATCTTTCTCCTATTCACTAATTCTTTGCTACTAACTATTATCCTTAAAAAATGAAGAGCTTGAGCTTTATATAGAGAGCTCATTACAATGAACGACCAGGATTGATTTGAGATCAATGGCGGAGATTTTACAATGAAAGCCCTAATTAGGGTTTGTTACAACAAACTTTACACATGTCATCTTTGGATATTCGACCAATAGATAGTGGGGGTGTTGATAATATAGCATGAGTCGGTCTCCTTCTAGCCGACTCTGAAAATCCAAATGTGTACACATTTTCTTTGTATTATGATTATCTATTTAATTCTTGTCTTGTTTGATATGCAAACATGCTTTTATATTATAATCGATGTATTTTGCATATCGTATATTGTCTTCATTATTCAATTGGACATTAGACCGGGCATTAGTCAAACGTTAGTTTGTAAGTGACGTATTTGAAAGTCGCTATCCCTTGTGCATTTATGTAGGGTGGTGACTCTTGGACCTCGTCACTTATATATCGTGGACAACTCTCAGGTCGAACATAATATATAGAACATATACACAGTGAATAATATCTGGTTGTTATTATATCACAGCTAACAATATATCGTGCAAAACAACTGTTGTCAGACCGAATCGAACAGAGAGATGAATCATAGACCATGGCTATCAGATTGTTGATAGACGTCTGTAAACGAATACAGCATATCGTGGTTGGCAATCAGATCGATAAGAAACAATTGCAGCATATCGGGTATACATATATACTGCAGTTTGAATTCAGTCAACTTCAGATTGTTCAACAAAGATAGATAGCAAATCGAAATATAGATTGCACATAGTTATCAACAGAACCACATATCATGTTTTAGCAGATTGAGAATATACACACAGCCCGATATATATATATATATATATAAAGTCTCACACAAAGGAGATCGACGGCTGTGCGAACTCACATAGCAAGCAGATTGAACATACAGTTCGACATCCATACATTGCATCAGATCGTATATCGATTACTGCAGGTTGATATCCTACGGAGGACTTCAATATATATATGCAGTCTAGGTTATTCACAGCAAATTGGAAACATCCACATTCAGATATTGTTCTTCAGACTTAATTGCTGTCATCCATTGATATCTGACTGTGATCAAAGGACTAATAAATTTTAAAATACCAGCTCATTTAAAACTGATCAAAACTCAATAGGGGGTAGGTGCATTGGAGTTTGTGCTCCCATGGGATGAGCTTGGTTCATTGAATCCGAACCTGCTGATGTGGAACTCCTTGATTGGTGAGTTGTGATTGGGACGATGACTAGGACGCCATCTCATCTTGCTTGTAGACCTGGTAGATCATCATGAAGGAATGTTGAATAACATTTCTTGATACTCAATATTTTCCAGCTTCAGCAATGATGATGATGATCTTCTAACTTTGATTAACTCTTTTGAAACTATCTTCTTGAATATCTCGATCATGGAGGTGCAAGGTGTAGATGTTGACTTCCTCTTAGTTTTGGATCTTGATATTGCCTTGGAATGAACTCTTGATCTGCCTTGAAGTGATTGTATGATTTCTCCTTTTAGGAAATCTTTTGAATATCTTGAAGTCCTCTCTCCCTTGATTCTCTTGTGTTTGCTGATGAAGCTTTTCTCTTTCGAAGACATCCTCCTTCTATCTTAACCTTGATGTTGAAATTTCCTCCTTAAGACACTTGTTCCAATCTTCCTCCAACCTGGTTCTTTTAATTTCTTTCTTCACCTCCAGCAAAACAAACAAATGGGCATCGAACACACATGATATATAACCTTTATAATCTCTTAGTTTAACATGATTCCCCCTTTTATGTGTTTCAGATCTAATATGTATTTCTATAGGGGAGGTTGCTCCTCTTGATAACTGAATTTGCTGCCTCCTTGATGAATTCGCTTCTTCCTTTGTGAAATTTGCTGTCACTATTTATTGGAGCCACTGCTTGTGGATCAGATTTGATGTTGATGCTGATGATATGCTTCCTGATTCGAATTTGCTGTTGATATTGATCGGATTCCTTGCCTTGCTGATCAAATTCGCTAGTGAAGTTGATGGGGATCGCTGATCTGCTGATCAATTTTGCTCTAGGAGAAAGGATTGCTTTGAATTGGTGACTAAATGATTACTTCAAGTCTCCTTATATAGGTGTCTTAATGAGGAGATGTGTCCTTTTAGGGTGAGGCCGACTTGATCATGAGCAAATAAAATTGAATTTTTTCCCTAAAGAAGGCCGACCTACCAGTTAAAAATATTATTTTTGTGCCAAATATGCTTGGATTGCGCTTGCAAAGGCCAAAAGAAGGAATTCACTCCTAAAAGGGGGCAAAGGAAGGACTTTTCGCTCCAAGAAAGGAGCAATGGAAGCATAATTCACTCCTAGAGAGGAGCAAAGGAAATTTTCCAACACTTAGCAAATTTTGGCATATGCATCTCTTTCAATTAGCAAAAGGGAAATCTGCTCCTCCAAAGTGGCAAAGGAAGTAATTTTCACTTCGACATCAAGGCAATGGAAGTTCATCAATTTCAATCACTCAAGCTAGATTTCCACTTCTCATAGCTCGAAATCGCTATCTCTTCCATGTGAAATACTTGAAATTATCATCAAAATTGCCTTGAGATGATTTTCGCTCTCAAAGAAGGGCAATGGAAGTAGAATTCGCTCCTAACAAGGAGCAATGGAAATTTTTAGATAGCTAGCCAAATTTTCATCTTCATTCACTCAAGTCATCTCTCCATATGCAAGTTTGTCTAATTTCTTCCACCAAATGGCTTGAAGATGATTTCGCTCCGAGATTGGAGCAATAGAAGTGAATTTCGCTCCTATTGAGGAGCAATGGAAGGACATTTCGCTCCAATCAAGGAGCAAAGGAAGTCATTGCAATTTGAATACTTAGCTCAATATCATTCACTTAGCTTCATTTCCCTGACTCAGACCTTAAGTCTTTAGCCATCCATACATGAAAACATGTCAAATTGACCCCAAAGGAGGCTCTAAAATCAATTTCGCTCTCAACCAAGAGCAAAGGAAGCAAATTTCACTCTTGAGAAGGAGCAAAGGAAGTATATTTCACTCCAATCAGGAAGCAAAGGAAATAGTTTCAAACTTGTCTTTCATCACTTCATATTTGAGTACTTCGCCATTTATGCACTTGAAGGAGTCAATCCGTCTTTGAACAAGGCTTTGAGATCAATTTCGCTTCTAATCTCAAGCAAAGGAAGGCATTTTCGCTCCTATTGAGGAGCAAAGGTAGTGTTTTTTGCTCCATAAGGGGAGCAATGGAAATAATCTCACACTTAATCAAATTTTGCCCTTCATCGACTCAAGCTTGGGTGTTTTGCTATCTATGCAAGTGGAGGCATCAAATTAATTTAGAGGAAGGCTCTTATAAGCAATTTCGCTCTCAAACTCAGGCAAAGGAAGCATATTTCGCTCTCAACAAGGAGCAATGGAAGAAATTTTCGCTCCTGTCAGGGAGCAAAGGATAGACCTCAAACTCATCTCTTAGCTAGATTCTATCAATTCCTTGCCTTTGCATCAACTTAGACCTTGTGATTTTGCCTTCCTAGTGTGTAGATGTGTCAAATTAGCCTTAAGGAAAGCTCTAGAGAGATTTTCGTTCCTGGAAGAGAGCAAAGGAAGTGAAATTCGCTCCCACTGAGGAGCAAAGGAAGTGAATCTCGCTCCTAACAAGGAGCAAAGGAAGTCATCTCCAAGTTGACACTTAACCCACTTTCGCTCACTTACATGCACTTTCTCAAATCAAATGCATCAAACCATGCTCAATGTGAGGTCTAGAAGCAAATTCGCTCTCAATCAAGGGCAAAGGAAGTAAATTTCGCTCCAATCAGGGAGCAATGGAAATAATTTTTGCCCTCAATCTTGAGCAATGGAAGTGACTTCGAAATGCATCCTCTAGATTAGTCTTATCAACTCACACCTTAGGTTTAGCTTTCATGCCTCAAAAGACCTCAATGAATGCTTTAGAGAGGATTTCGCTCCTAACCAAGGGCAATGGAAGAGAAATTCACTCTCAAAAGAGAGCAATGGAAGTAAATTTTGCTCTTGTGAAGGAGCAATGGAAGTGACCCTTATTTGTCATCTCCCTTCCATTCCTTAACCAAAATGATGATGCTCTTCACTTCCTCTATGATCAAAAATACAAGTTTACACATCTTTTATTTAAATTTTGATAGGATTAGAACAACCAAAAAAAGGTCAAAGAAAAAACATTTTTTAAAATGAAAATGACCTAAATGAAAACTAAAACAATGAAAATCTATACGTGCAAGAGTTGCCACTGCATCAAACTTGCTGGTTCATGCTGGACTTGTAGGGCATCACTGGTAAAAGTTTGTTCACATCGGACTTGCAAGGCATCACCTCTATTTGTGTTAGATTTGTAGGGTGTGGCTTGGTTGCGTTGGACATGTGCAACATCGCCTCTGTTTGTGCCTGTGGCATAGCTTCTCTAGTGCCAAAAATTTATGAATAGATAAACTGTGAATGAAGCTTGTTTTTTAAAACTACATTTTTGATTGAAAAAACCCTATCCCATTTATTGTACGAAATTAAGGCAAACTGAAACGAGGTTTTTAAATTTTTTGTTGAATTTTGAATCTTATGGATCAGATTTGCCGAATGAGGTGACATAGGTAAAGATAACCTCAAAAGTGCCATACGGTTATAGACCACTATCCCCAGTTTGGAGTTCAATGGCCAAGTGATGGATAAAGGTAAGAAGGTGCCCATGATCCGTGTATAGATGTCTAGCAGCTCCTTGACCAAGCACTAACCAGTGTACCTGATTGGACAGTCCTGGAGCAGAGAGGAAGAGTAGTGTTGGAGGAAGATACAAGGCTTCCAATTTATGTCTCTGATGCAAATTGGGAGATGAATTATTTGCTTCCCTAATATGTTCCAGGATCGAGCAACAGAAGAAACATGAAAGTATGATCCTGGAACATTGATCAAAAGAAGCCCCTCTAGTTTGTTGTATGAAACCAAACAATGAGAGCATTGGCTGTTCTTGATCGTGTTCAAGAGTGCTTTCTAAAAACTTAAAATCCCTGAATTGGATAATATCAACATAAGGATGAGATTAAGTTTAGGGTAGTTTATATGCATAACTATATTTAGATGTCACACCAAGGCCAAAGAAAGCCCAAAGATATCAGATGTTCAGAAAAAATGCTGTTAAAGCACCTCAAAAAAGATTTGAAGTGTGTTGGTGTAGCATAACAGTGCTGTACATCACAAATACTCTGTAAGTTGCGTAGTGGCACTATAAATTGATCTTGGAAGATCTGAAATGGGCCCAAGCAATTGCACGTGGTTGAACAAGCTTAGCATGACTTCTTATGGTGTTCTAAAATGAGTTAATGAAACCCAAATATGCCCAGGAGAGAGGTTGACAGGCATGATGCCTACTTTTACAAGAAGGTGGGAGAGATCATATATGCACATACTTGTGCAGATGGCTGGAAGAAGAGCTTATCTTGTCATTACGATGGTACAGTTGTTGCATATATGATTAAAGAGGGGCCAAGCTACATAGCCAAGGAACATGGTAGTGCCAAGAAGAGAGGGGCCAATAAGAAGTAAAGGAGGTTGGGATAAGCTAGCCAAGTGTGCTCCAGCACTAGGAAGATTTCATGCAAATCCTCTAAGATTGCAGAGGAGCTAGATTAGACTAGAGATTGGTTAAGCTAGGAGAAAAGAATGGACTAGAGATTTTGGGTAATGAAAACATAATTGAATCCTTGCTCATGGTTGAGTGTTGAGTATGATGTCTCACATGTTAACTTAGCTACTATATTTCCTCAGAGCTATTTGTGATTGCATTAAAACTAAAAGGAAAGTGACACTTACCATGTGTAATGGCCATTTTAGAGATGTCATGTTTTTATACAAATTTTGCCAAGACTATTAATAAAACACTATATTTTGTGAATAAAATTCATAGGAAAATTTGCACAAATTTGAGAAAATAAGGATGTCACAACTCTTTCTTTGCTGTTTTTTGCATTGAGGCATGACTAAATTTCAGCTATTTAACTTTTTAACGTGTTTCGTTATTTTTACAAATTTCAATAATATCTGGTTAGAAAATTCTGCTTGTATAAATTCTATTGTAAGATCATGTGCGCTGTTTCTATGCATATGCAGTTTTACCCTCTTTGTAAATATTGCTCTTTAATATTGTGTCACTTTTGCAGTTTTCGTGGCCTCCATTTGTGATGGGTTCTATCATGCTGTCAATCCTCCTAATAATGAAACATTTGGTAGGGATTATTGTTGGTAAAATTTTCTCGACTTGGTTTAATTCCTTTTACTTGATTTTACTTTATTCTTAAAGATGTGCTAGCAATTGATTTTACTTCATTTCTAGTTTATTGGCTTGATCTAAATTGGCTCCATAAGATAAGTTTGAGTGACCGTGTTTATGTAAATCTCTATCTTGATCTTATTTTCAGGGAAAAACGTGGAAATATCTTAGATTCTTGCGAGCAGCAGGACCTCTTACAGCAGTTATTTTAGGAACAGCATTTGTGAAAATTTTCCACCCAAAATCTATTAGTGTGGTAAGATAGTGGTTAAAAGTAAATACTATATAATTATTGTGTTGGATACATAAGAAATCTTATTTTGCTTGGTAAATTGAGAATTTGAGGTGAAACTAAAGTATTTCCAAGCTATTAATTTGTCACCTTTCATCGATTATGTTTTGAAAAGTTTTACCTAGAGTTTCTTGTCAAATATATTTTTGCTTTAGTTTGTAGTGGCATTAACTCAAAAATTGACAAGACTCTGATCATATCGATTTCTACTAGTTTCAATTGATTGAAAGAGTTGTACAAGAGTGATACTTGATGTCTGTTGATGAAAGAATAATTTTATGTAAAAGTAGTGTTTGGATGTGATTTGAGATAGAGAAAGGAGGTAAATCCTAAGCAAAATTTAGAAAATAGAAAAGAAAACATAGGTTACCTTTTTGATAAATGAGAGCTCTACAATTGCTAAAAGTAGTGCCTGGTGCATTGATAGAATAATATATTAATATATTAGTTAACTTTGGAAAGCAATGTAGGAGACGTGTGGTAGTGTGTGAGAAAGATAATAACACTAAAGAGATTCAAAATATATTTACAGTTCACCCAATATACCAAACTTTTATTTTAGCACAAGTGTTCAACATTATCAAAGCTAGGCACAACCCTTATTTGTACATATGAAATTATCTAGACTTAGGTGGTTATAACTGTTAATGTCATATAGCTTCAGTCGTATTCCTTTAGGCCGACATAAATGTCCAAGTGGCCTATTGGCCTTAGACATTTATGTACACTGATTTAAATAATATATTTCTTGCTGACTTTCATATTTTATATTGGCAATTTAATGAAGCGGTTTGTTAATAAAACATAACTAATTATCTAACCCGCCACCCTTGGAGAAAGTCACATTGATTGGAGTAGAGCCGACTTTTGATAAGAAGATGTGTTGCTTGGAATGGACGTGTTGCTTGAAGACACCCACGTATGGGTACATATAGATCGGTTCTCTCTCTCTCCAAAGGCATTGAATCGAATATACACCTTCAGCAGTTTGATAACCATCTACAGCAGATCGAATACCATTCATAGCAATTTGTATACTTACAGCAGTTTGCATCATACATTCAGCAGTTCGTGAATCATCTTAGAAGGATAGACACACACAGCAGATTGCTTTTCATTTAATGAGAATTACATCTTTCATCTAGCTTCAAGGAGTGAAGCGGATTTTGTAAAAGACATCTTGATATCTTGTCTAATATAATAAAAGACATTTTTTGCTGGTTTTTTCACCTTCAAGTTGGAAGGTTTTCCCAGGGTATGTGCTGCGCATTATTGATTGAATTATCTTCTATCTAATCTGATAATTAAACTTAACATGGTATCAGAGCCATGGTAAAGTAGATCGTGATCAGATTTTTCTATAAGCAGCAATTTATTCTCATTCTAAGGAGTAGTTCCTTGTAAGGGAAAATGATGAATGGACTTAAGGTCGAGGATAGATTTGAAGGCGCATCAAACTTTACTTCGTGGAAGTTTAGAGTGCTTATTGCACTTGAAGAAAATGATCTTCTTTGGTTGTGGAGGAAAAAGATTTATCCGATCCAAAAGATCAAGAGGAGAAACTTCAATTCAAGAAGAATGCCAGAAAAGCGAAAAAGATATTGATCGACTTTGTGCCTCTCATTTCCAAGATGACAACTGCAAGAGACATGTTGAAATGTGGCGACTGATTAGCAAAGTACTGTACACTCAGCACGTATCTTCACTGGGGTTCGGGGGCGGGAGCCCCCGAGAAATTTTTTTTTGCCATTTTTCGTTGATGAAAACTGACATTGTAATAAAACCCTAAAAAGGCCGACTTTGTTGGTTGCCCTAAAAATGCATGTTATAAGTGGCTGAGATGCTTAAGGCATTGTAAGGTTGATGTACTATTTTTGCTGGATAATAAGAAAGATTGGATGACTGTGTATGGTGGACATAACCCATTCTGGGTGAACCACGTTAAATCTCTGTGTTCTCTGTGTCCTATTTTATTTCTTTATCTTTTGTATTTAAATCTGCATATAATTGTTAGTTCATATTTGCTTCGGATCTGCTTGAAACCCTAACAATTGGTATCAGAGTGAGGTTTTCTGTAAATTGGCAGGACTTTCAGATTTGAGTGGGAGCAATGGAGGATTCGAAATTCAAGGTCGAAAAGTTTAACGGCCAGAATTATTAGTTATGAAAAATGCAGATGGAGGATTACTTGTATCAAAAGGATTTGTGGCGGCCATTGGAAGGAAAGGCAAAAAAACCGACCACAATGTTAGATGAAGAGTGGGACATTTTAGATAGAAAGGCACTGGGATCCATTCGATTGTGCCTTGCGCCGTCTGTAGCATTCAATATAACAGAAGCAAAAACGGCTGTAGATTTGATGGCAACATTGGCTAAGTTGTACGAGAAACCCTCGGCTTCAAATAAGGTATTTCTTATGAAGCGTTTGTTTAATTTGAATATGAGTGAGGGAGGATCTGTAGCGGAGCACTTAAATGAATTTAATACAATTACCAGTGAATTGTCTTCGGTAAAAATTACCTTTGCAGAAGAGGTTAGGGCTCTCTTGATTTTATGTTCTTTGCTAGAAAACTGGAATAGCTTGGTTATGACTGTAAGTAACTCTGTCTCTGGTAAAAATACTTTGGTATTTGATGATATTGTTGGTGTTATCCTAAGTGAGGAAATGCGAAGGAAAAGCACAGGTGAGACTCCAACATCATCGGGTAGTGTTTTGAATGTGGAGAACAGAGGAAGATCAAAGGAAAGAGGAAAAGGCCCTGGGAATGAGAAGTCATGAGGGAAGTCAAAGAAAGGACGCTCTCAATCTAGAGGAAAGAAAGATTGCTGGTACTGCGGAAAGCCTGGTCATCTAAAGAAAGACTGTTGGTCTCGGAAAAACAAAGGAGGAGACAAAAATGAAAATGACAGTAAGGAAGTTAATATTGCAAGTAATATTTTACAAGATGCTTTAATTTTATGTTTGGATAATGTTAATGATTCCTGGGTAATAGATTCTGGGGCTTCATTTCATGCTACACCCCATAGAAAATATTTTCTAGATTATGTTCAAGGTGATTTTGGACAGGTATATTTGGGTGATGATGAGCCCTGTCAAATTGTTGGAAAAGGAAAGATAAAGATCAAGTTGCAGAATGGTAATGACTGGTTTCTGCAGGAGGTAAGACATGTTCCTAATTTAAGAAGAAATTTAATTTCTGCAAGGCAACTAGGTAGTGAAGGTTGCATAGTTACCTTCTCAGACAGTATGTGGAAGGTCACTAAAGGATCATTAGTAGTAGCTAAAGGTGCGAAGGTAGGCACATTATATCTGTGTATTGGTAACATTTACTCTACCTTAGCTGCTACAGATAAAGTTACTGCAGAGACAACGACAATAAATGTTGCAAGAACAGATTCGATAATGTGGAACCATAGGCTTGGGCACATGAGTGACAAAGGGATGAAAACCCTTCACTCCAAAAATTTATTGCCAGGACTAAAGAAGATTGATTTAGAGTTCTGTGAAAACTGTGTTTATGGTAAACAGAAAAGAGTCAGATTTCTCAAGGTTGGGAAAGAGAAGAAGAGTGAGAAGTTAGAGTTTGTACATTCAGATGTATGGGGACCGGCTCAGGTATCATCTCTTGGTGGCTCTTGTTATTATGTTATTTTTATTGATGACTCAACCAGAAAAACATGGGTATATTTCCTAAAACAAAAATTAGATGTTTTTGAAACTTTTAAGAAATGGAAAGCTTTGGTTGAGAATGAGACAGGAAAAAAGTTGAAGTATCTCAGATCGGATAATGGAGGTGAGTATTGCAGCAAAGCATTTGAAGATTACTGCTCCTTAAATGGGATTCGAAAGCAGAAGACAGTTCCAGGAACTCCACAGGAAAATGGTGTGTCAGAGAGAATGAATAGGACTATCATGGAACGCGCGAGGAGCATGATATTGCATGCTGGATTGCCCTTACATTTTTGGGCAGATGCTATACATACTGCTATCTATTTGATAAATAGAGGACCTTCAACCCCTTTGGATGGTGGTATTCCAGAGGAGGCATGGACTGGTAAAAAGGTAAATTATTCTTTTCTAAAAACTTTTGGTTGTGAAGCTTTTGTCCATGTTGATAAAGAAAACAGAACCAAGCTTGATGCTAAATCTCAGAAATGTACCTTCATTGGATATGGGATAGATGAATATGGCTATCGGTTATGGGATTTTGAAAATAAGAAAATAATTAGAAGTAGAGATGTTATATTCAATGAGAAGGTTATGTATAAAGAACAGATGCAGGAAAAGAAGCATGAACAGGACAAACAAGAATATGTGGTGTTGGATGAGATTCCTGAAAATGAAATGCCACAGGTACCTGATGCTCAGCAACAACAGATTGTCCCACAAACTCCTGCAAGTGTTAGACGTTCTACGAGGACAAGTAGACCCCCTGAAAGATTTTCTCCTTCTTTGTATTCTATTTTATTAACGGATTCTGGTGAACGAGAAGAATATGAAGAAGCAATGCGGGTAGATGTCAAACAACAGTGGGAGCTAGGCATGAAAGAGGAGATGGACTCCTTGATGAAAAATAAGACTTGGGACTTGGTCCCTTTACTTGCAGAAAAAAGAGCCTTGCCTAACAAATGGGTTTATCGGCTGAAGGAGGAGGAAGGAGGTCAGAAAAGATATAAGGCCAGACTTGTGGTAAAAGGTTTTGCACAGAAAAAGGGTATAGATTATGATGAAATATTTTCTCCAGTTGTAAAAATGACTTCAATTAGAACTGTACTTAGTCTTGTGGCTGCAGATGATTTACATCTTGAACAATTAGATGTCAAAACAACTTTTCTCCATGGAGATTTGGAGGAAAAAATTTACATGTTGCAACCACAGGGATATGAGGTCAAAGGTAAGGAGAATTTGGTGTGCAGGTTGAAGAAAAGTCTGTATGGCCTAAAGCAAGCACCCCGACAATGGTATTTAAAATTTGATAGTTTCATGGCTGAACACGGTTATCATAGATGTCATTCTGATCATTGTGTATATTTTAAGAGATTTGATAATGGTAGTTATATTATCCTGTTGCTTTATGTTGATGACATGCTTGTGGTTGGGTCTAACATGCAACATATAAATGATCTTAAACAGAAATTAGCTAGGTTATTTGCTATGAAGGATTTGGGTGCAGCTAAGCAAATTCCCGGTATGAGGATTACACGGGACAGGAAAAATAGAACCTTGAATTTGTCCCAAAGTGAGTATATAAAAAAGGTGTTGAAAAGATTTAACATGTAGGATGCAAAAGCAGTTAGTACACCTTTGGCTATTCATTTCAAATTGACTAAAGAGATGTGCCTAAAGGCACAGAAAGAGGTTAATAAAATGTCTAACATCCCGTATTCATCAGCTGTTGGCAGTTTGATGTATGCAATGGTATGCACAAGGCCAGATATTGCACATGCAGTGGGAGTTGTGAGTAGGTTTATGAGTAATCTGGGTATGGAACATTGGAATGCTGTGAAATGGATTCTTCGGTATTTGAAAGGAAGTACTACGAAGGCATTATGTTTCAAAGGATCTAATGCTGCTCTGAGTGGATTTGTTGACTCTGATTTGGCGGGTGATATTGATTCACAGAGGAGTACTACAAGGTATGTTTTTACTATAGGGGGAATTGCAATCAGTTGGATTTCTAGGCTGCAAAAGGTTGTTGCACTTTCAACCACTGAAGTTGAGTATGTTGCTGCTACAAAAGCCAGCAAGGAGATGATTTGGTTGCAATGTTTTCTAAAGGAATTGGGTTAGACACAAGAGGATAGCCCATTGTATACTGATAGCCAGAGTGTCAGTCATCTTGCGAAGAACTCTGCTTTTCATTCAAGGACAAAGCACATTCAGCTTAGGTACCACTTCATCCGGACTATTTTGGAGGAGGGTCAGTTACGGCTTGAGAAGATTCACACAAGTGAGAATCCTGCCGATATGTTGACGAAGGCAGTTCCACAGGAGAAGCTGATTTCTTCATCAGTTTTTGTTGGTCTTCTTGATTGATAATTGTGGAATTTATACCAGTCGACTCCTAGCGTTTTATCTAGTGGATGTTGCATGTACAATGGTGTCGTGTAGTATCAGTCTCCAAGTGGGAGATTGTTCGGTGTGGAGCCTGATTAGTCTCCAAGTGGGAGATTGTTGAAATGTGGCGACTGATTAGCAAAGTACTGTACACTCAGCATGTATCCTCGCTGGGGTCAGGGGGCAGCAGCCCCCGAGAAAAGTGGGGGTTCGGGGGTGGGAGCCCCCGAGAAATTTTTTTTTGCCATTTTTTTCGTTGATGAAAATCGACATTGTAATAAAACCCTAAAAAGGCCAACTTTGTTGGTTGCCCTAAAAACGCATGTTATTAGTGGTTGGGATGCTTAAGGCATTGTAAGGTTGATGTACTATTTTTGCTGGATAATAAGAAAGATTGGACGACTGTGTATGGTGGACGTAACCCATTTTGGGTGAACCATGTTAAATCTCTGTGTTATCTGTGTCCTATTTTATTTCTTTATCTTTTGTATTTAAATCTGCATATAATTGTTAGTTCATATTTGCTTCGGATCTGCTTGAAACCCTAACAAGACATGTTCAAGACTTTGGAAGGCCTATACGAGATCAACAATACAAGTAGGGCTCTTGCATTGAGGCAACAACTTCGTCAAGTCAAGATGGCGAAAGGAGAATTGGTCATATCATTCTTCATGAAGATCTCAAAACTGAAGGATCAACTAAGCACTATTGGAGATCTAGTGGTTGATAAAGATCTTGTCATGTTGGCATTGAATGGCCTTCCTCATTCTTGGGAGCCATTTATTCAAAGTATAAGTGGGAGATCCAAATTGCCTAAGTTTGATCATCTTCGTGCGGATTGCACCCAAGAAGAATCTAGATTGGCTGCCAGGGAAATTGTTAAAGGTTCTCAAAATGAAGACACTCATGTTCTTGCCACTCAATCTACCAAGAAAGGAAGAAATTGGAAGAAGGGCAACTTCAAGAGGACTAGAGATCAAAGATCAGATTCTGCACCTCATTCGAAGAAGAAGAAGGAAGATCTCTCTCACATTCAGTGCTTTAGATGTGACAAGTTTGGTCACTATGCAAGGGATTATTTGGCAAGGCCTAAGCAACAAATGGCGAACATTAATGAAGTCTCAACTCAAAAGGAAGCAAAAGACAACTCTAATGAATTCCTCTTCATATCTGCCTTATCAAGTAATGTTCCCACAGATAGTGACACTTGGCTAATTGATAGTGGAGCTTCTCGACACATCATAGGCTATTGAGAACATCTTTCGGATTTGGTGGGAAGGGAGTCTAATCTCCATGATGCACGCTATTCAGTGAAAGGATTTGGTGCTACATCACTCAACCTAGAATTTGGAATTTCTCTTCATCTAAATGATGTCTTATTCGTGCCAGGAGTCAAGAGAATTCTTGTGTCTATTTCAGCCTTGGAGGATAAGGGTTATCAAATAACATTTACAGAAGGGAGAGTTCTTGCATGGCCAAAGAACTCCAACATCAAGACTGCTCTTGTGATTGGGGAATCGACATGAGAGTTTGTATAAGCTTTCCACTCATCCAGTTCAAGCCCTTCTACATGACTCTTCCAATTCTAGTGAACTATGGCATAGAAGACTTGGGCATCTACATTTCAGGGCTCTTCCGTCATTGGAGAAGATGGTTAAAGGTATTCCTAAACTTAGTCATGTACATAATGGTACTTGTAAAGGTTGCGCTATGGGCAAAAATAAAGAGTCCATTTCATAGCACTGAAAGTAGGGCAAAATGAATTTTAGTTCTTGTACATTCTGATTTATGTGGTCCAATGTCAATTGTATCCCTAAGTGGATTTTTGTATGTAACTTTCATAGATGACTACTCTAGGAAGACTTGGATTTATTTCTTAAGGTTTAAAGAGTTTGATGAAGTCCTAGGTAGATTTAAAGAGTTTAAGGCTCAAGTAGAAAACCTATCTGGAAAGAGAATTAAAGTTCTAAGGTTTGATAATGGAGGTGAATACACCTCTGGTAGTTTTCGTGATTTCTGTATTGAGGCAGGGATCAAGAGGGAGTTTTGTGTCCCTTACAACCCACAACAAAATGGGGTTGTAGAAAGAAAGAACGGATCCATTGTTGAAGTTGCAAAAGCCATGATCCATGATTAAGACCTTCAAACTTTTCTTTGGGCAGAAGCTTCTTGAACAAAAGTATATGTTCATAATCGATGACCTCATTGGATATTGCAGAATATGATTCCAGAAGAAGTCTTTTCAGGGATTAATGCTGATGTCAGTCACTTGAGTATCTTTGGATGCCCAGTTTATGTTCATATACCCAAAGACAAAAGATCCAAGTTGGAACCTTTTGGCAAGAGAGGAATATTTGTGGGCTACATTTAAACCTCTAAAGCCTACCAAATTTACATTCCCAGTCAAAAGCAAATAGAAGTGAGTAGAGTTGTTACATTTGAGGAACATGTTGCATTCAAAAAATCTAAAGGTTCATGCATGGAGATAGATGATGAAGATCATAAGACTCCTCAAGACATGGACATTGATCATTCTGCTAAGATTTAGAGGGAGTCCACTGAACCTGTAGCAGATGATGATCCAATTGAACCTTTGGATCCTATTGATGGGCGTAGAGATATTGTTGTGAATAAAAAGAGACCTCTTTGGTCAAGGAACACTATGTAGGAGGTAGAAAAGTTCGCGGCTCCTAGAGGCACATTCAAAGAAAGTAAAAGACAATAGCGATTCTCTAGCTATGTTGCATTGATGTGTAATCTTATTGAGATTGAACCTTCCAATGTTGAGGAAGCCTCAAAGCAGCAAGTATGGAAAGATGCCATGGATGAAGAATATCAATCCATTATTAAGAATGACATTTGGGATGTTGTACCTAGACCTGAAGGAAAGTCAGTTGTATCTTCCAAGTGGCTATACAAGATTAAGCATGCAACTGATGGAAGCATTGAGAAGTACAAGGCTAGATTTGTGGCTTGTGGTTTCTCTTAGAAAGAAGGAATAGACCATGAAGAAGCATTTGCTCTTGTTGCTCGCTATACTTCCATCAGGACCATCATTGCCATTGCAGTAGCTAAGGGATGGAAGTTACATCAGATGGATGTGAAGACAACTTTTCTCAATGGTGTAATCGAGGAAGAGGTCTACATTGAGCAACCTGAAGGTTTCATAATTCATGGGAAAGAGTCTCATGTATGCAAATTGAAGAAAGCATTATATGGTCTTAAGTAGGCTCTTCGTGCATGGTATGAAAGGATTGACAAATACTTGGTGAGTTTGGGTTTCTGCAAAAATGATGCTGATCTGAATCTTTATTTCAAGGTATTCAATGGTGAAGTTTTAATCTTCGTTCTATATCTTGATGACTTATTTCTTATTGGGGAAGCTCATCTCATCCTTAGATGTAAGGAGTTGACTTCAGAATTTGAGATGAAGGACCTAGGACCCATGCATTTCTTTCTAGGTTTGGAAGTATGGCAGAGGCCTAATGAGATTATCCCGAGTCAAGGAAAATACACCATTGACATCTTGAAGAGATTTGGAATGTTAGATTGCAAGTCTATGTCTACACCGATGGAAACTAACTTGAAGAAATTGAGGGAATTTGCAACTAATTCAGATCTTGTGGATCCTACTATGTACAACCAGTTGATTAGATCCTTGATGTATCTAGTTAACACTGAATAGATATTTGCTATGCAGTGAGTGCACTTAGTTAGTTCATTTGTGAACCAAGGCAAATTCATCTAGTTGTAGCCAAGCACATCTTGAGATACTTGCGTGGCATAGTTGGATATGGCTTGAAATATTCTTTCAGTGTGGATTTGAATCTACAAGGCTATTCTGATTTTGATTGGGCAAGGAGTGTTATTGATCGAAAGAGCACCTCTGGTTGTTGCTTCAGTTTGGGATATGCTATGATTTCCTGGTGTAGCAGGAAGCAGTCTTCAGTGGCACTGAGTGCCACAGAGGCAGAAAACATTGTTGCATGTGTGGCTTCGAAAGCTTTTTGTAGGACTGTTTGGACAATCGTTGGAGCCTATAGTTATTCATTGTGATAACCAAAGTTGTGTGAAGCTATCTATTAATCCAGTGTTCCATGACAGAACAAAACATGTTGAGATCCAATACCACTATATCAGAGATATGGTACAGAGGAATGTTGTTCAATTGAGATACATTTGTACTGAGGAACAAACAACTGACATTCTCACCAAGCCTCTTGCCAAAGTGAAGTTTGTGCATTTTTGAGACAAGCTTGGAGTTGTGGAGAATGAAGCACTTGCTGAGAGCGAGTCTTAGCATCTGTAATTTCTTGAGATGTACTATAATGCATTCTTCTCTAAGAGGGAAGTTTTAGGTGCAAGCCCTTGTCAATGCATTCTTCTCTGTGAGAGAGAAGTTTGAGGTGAAAGCCCTTGTTCCACCCTCTGGGAGTAGCCATGGTAGATGTCATGTGAGAGACTCCATGACTTAGCACTTGTGTTTATTCACCCTCTGGGAGTAGCCATGGTGTGTTAATGCATTAGTAGCTTCTGCAAGATAAGATTTTCCTAACTCATTAATCTCCTCTATTCTGTTTTGTTTTACCCGTCTATGCTATTAGATTATCTGAACTGAATATGTTTATCAGACTGCAACTTTGATCTTGATTATGATAATGGATAAAGATGGATTAGATCGACGACCTCCTTAACTATGTTAAGCGTCGATCTAATGCTATCGGCATTAATATACTATTGGGGTATTAACCCGATAGCATATAATGCTATTAGTTATTGTTATTGTTTACTTAGACACCGATTCATTATCGGGTGTGCTTATATCATAATCTACTTTGACACCAATTCATTATCGGGTGTGTTTATATCATACTCTGCCTTGACACCGATTCATTATCGGTGTGTTTATATCGAACTATTAACATATGCAAATGACACTGAACTATTGTGATAAACACCGAAGTGAATCGGTAGATAGTCACGACCAAGTGACATCTTGGTCGGACATGTCTAAAAGACATGTCCGATCAAGGTGCCACTTGATCGTGATTGCCTTCATATATATACATCATTCAAAAGAAAAGGAATGACATTGAAATCGATACATGTTCATCCTTAAGACCTGCAGAAAAGAAATACGATAATATTATTGTCATAGTAATAATACCAAAATAAAAAATACACTATCTAGCATATAATTTGTTCATTAAATTGAAATTGCAATAACATTTACATGGTATCAAAGCCAAGTTGATTGAACTTGAGGCTATTCAATTTCGTGAAACAAATTTATATACTACATCACATTTCTCCAATGGCCAGCGCTATCAGATTCGAAGACAAACTCGAAGGTGGCGATGATTTTTCAGCCTGGAAATTCAGAATTCAAATGATCTTAAAGGAGAACAAAGTGGATTCATTTGTTCAAACTAAAAATGACCAACCTGAAAATGAACTTGACAAAATAGCATGGATTGAGGGAAATGAAAAGGCAATAAAAATAATAGTTGATGGGGTGAGAAACAACATAATGCCCATCATAAGAAAACATCAGACAGCCTATAAAATGTTCAAAGTACTTGAAAACACATTTGAGATATCAAATGCAAGTCGAACTCTAGCATTAAAACGAGAAATAAATCACATCACCATGAACAAGGGAGAGACAATCAACGCCTACTTTATGCGGATATTAGTTCTGAGAGATGAACTAGCAACTATGGACTACGAGATCCAAAGCAAAGAGTTAACACTCATTGCTCTAGATGGGTTGCCTAGTGGATGGAGCACATTCGTCCAAGGCATCAATGCAAGGTCCAAATATCCTAAGTTTGAAAGACTAAGGGATGATTGTCTCCAAGAAGAACCAAGATTGAACAAGATGGGAATGAAACATAAGAATAAAGATGAAGATCTACAAGTCCTAAACACTAACTCCACCAAGCAAAACAAGAAAAGGCAGTTTAGAAAGAGAAAAAGTCGTCAAGGCAAGAATACTTCAAAGAAGGACTTATCTCACATTCAATGTTACAGATGTGATCAATTCGAACACTATGTTGTAAAGTGCTTGGAAAGAACCAAGAAACATGCTACATTTGCCAAAGCAGGAAAGACTAAAGGGGAAGATGACTTCGGAAAATACGTATTCTACTCAGCACTCACAAGCCAAGCTTCTAACAAAATCAACTCATGGGTGATTGGCAGTGGTTCATCCAGGCACATCACTGGGTTTAGAGAAGTACTTGACTCCATGACAGAGGAGAGTGATGAGGACGTAACCATCGGAGATGACTCCACACATCCAGTCAGAGGAATAGGAACCTGCACCATCAAATTGAAGACAGGCATATCCTTGTGGCTCGAAGGAGTACTATATGTCCTCGACATCAAAAGGAATCTAGTCTCTATATCGGCAATGGAAGATAACGGATATAGAGTGACATTCATGGACAACAGAGTATTGGCCTGGCCAAAGAACTCTTCCATCAAGAAGGCAAAGACCATTGGACAGAGACGGGGCTATTTGTATGAGCTGTGCACGGAACCCAACCTAGCCCTAATCCATGAAGCCACTAATGCAAATTAAGTTTGGCATAGAAGATTAGGCCATCTAAATTTTAGGGCTTTATCTTCAATGGGAAACCTTGTCACAGGCCTACCCAAGTTAAAGCAAGATCATTTAGGGGCATGCAAAGGATGTGCCCTAGGTAAAAATACCAAAGGTACATTCCAAAATAGTACTAGGAAAACTAGTAAAATTCTAGAGTTAGTTCATTCTGATGTATGCGGACCTATGTCCGTATCCTCCCTAGGGGGATTCTTGTATTATGTAATATATGTTGATGATTACTCTAGGAAGACTTGGATCTACTTTCTGAAAAGTAAAGAATCAGAAGAGATCCTCTCTAGGTTTAAAGAATTTAAATCACTAACTGAAAACCACTTAGGAAACAAAGTTAAAACTCTAAGAACCGACAATGGGGGAGAATACACATCAGATTCGTTTAAAGAATTTTGTAGAGATAATGGGATTAAGAGGGAGCTCACTATACCTTATAACCCCCAACAAAATGGGGTAGCTGAAAGGAAAAATAGGACTATAGTCAAAGTTGCCAAGGCCATGATTCTAGATCAAAACCTTAACACAAATCTCTGGGCAAAAGCATCCAGCACCGCTGTATATATACAAAACAGATGCCCTCACTCCCATCTTGAAGACAAAACTTCTGAGGAAGTATTCACTAAAATTAAACCAGATATTAGCCACCTTAGGATATTTGGTTGTCCTGTCTATATCCATATACCTAAAAAAAAGAAGACTAAAACTAGAGCCTTCTGGAAAAAGAGGATTGCTTGTAGGATATAGTGAAACCTCCAAAGCCTACAGAATCTATGTACCTGGTCAAAGAAATATTGAACTAAGTAGGGATGTAATCTTTGAGGAGGACCTAGCCTTCAAAAGAGCTCAGAACTTCATAGAACCTGAAATCTATGTCCCTACCTCTAACTTAGATGAAGATCCTGCTCCTGAGTTTCAGAGGGAGAATCTAGCTGAAACCGAAAATGAAAATGAACACTCACCTAGAAATCTCAAGAAAAGACCACTATGGGCCACCAAAACAGTAGAAGAAGCTCAGAGGTTTGCTGCTCCTTCTGGAACCTTCAGAGAAAGCAAAAGACCTAATAAATTTACTAACTATGTTGCTCTTATGAATGATCTATCTATAAACGAACCTGACAATGTAACAGATGGCCTTAAACATCAAGTATGGAAGGATGCTATGTATGAAGAGTATCAATCCATAATGAAAAATGATGTATGGGAGATTGTTCCTAGGCCAACTAAGAAATATGTCGTTTCTTCTAAATGTTTTTTTTCAAACATGCAGCAGATGGCAGTATTGAAAAACATAAGGCAAGATTTGTAGCCAAAGGGTTTTCTCAAAAGGAAGGAATAGACTATGAAGAAACATTTGCTACCGTAGCCAGATATACCTCAGTAAGGACTGTGCTAGCCATTGCAACAGCAAAGGGATGGAAGGTACATCAAATGGATGTAAAGACAACTTTTCTTAATGGAGAGATATCTGAAGAAGTATACCTAGGACGTCCTGAACAGATTTGGAATGCTAAATTGCAGACCCATGACCGCTCCAATGGAAACCAATCTTCATAAACTTAAAGAAGCAGCAGCAGAATCACCTTCTACTGACCCCACTCTATACAAGCAAATGATTGGGTCTCTTATGTATCTGGTAAATACAAGGCTAGATATCTGCTATGCAGTAAATGCTTTGAGTCAGTTTATGTGTGAGCCAAAAGAGATACACCTGGTTGCAGTAAAACACATTATGAGATATTTACAAGGCACCTTAAACCTTGGTCTCAAGTATGAGAAAGTTGATCTTAATCTACACGGATTCACAGATTCAGATTGGACTGGAAGTGTGTAATGTCCTTACTAGTTAGAGATCATTAACCTTCAAAATAGATTGTTAGAATACAACAAACATATATATATATATATATATATATATATATATATATATATATATATATATAGAAGTAATCTAAATTGCAATCTAACTTTAAAATACTTAACATAATCACAACTTTTATCTAATAAAAAGGATACGATTGCCATACGAAAGTATGTCCTTAGGCGGTTGTGAAGCTCGCCTTCTTGGAACCCATCTTGATTCCAAGCCCTCCAGGAAGTCAAAGGTGAATTCGACTCCTGTCTTGAATGTAATTTCTTACATCCAAACCCTCCAGGAAATCGAAAGTTAATTCGACTCCTGTCTTGAATGTAATTTCTTACATCCAAGCCCTCCAGGAAATCGAAGGTTAATTCGATTCCTGTCTTGGGTGTAACCTCTTACACCCAAGCCATCCAAGGAAGACCCTATGTCAATTTCTTGCCTTGGATGATGCATCCCATCATCTAAGTCCTCAGAGGGGACCGGCCAGATCCGTCTCTTCTTGGATGAACTTAATCAACCAAGCCATATATATGCATATAGATATTCAGTATATACTGCCCTCCAGGGATTATCATAATCCCTCCATTAGGCTAAGGGAATTTCTTCCCCATAACCTTCATCATATAATCACATTAATATTACATTTTATAATTCATTACTGTTTTCCATTCCATAATTTACGTCTTCATTTACATATTCTTTAATCTTTCTAATGATCCTAAATATACATACATATTCTACATAGATTCCTATCTTTATTGCTACATTCATATAAGTAATCATTAGAGATATAAGTATTCATAAAAATGCATATGTGTGTGTGTGGCACAAACGTCCACACACATATATACCTTAAGACTTCTTAACCCCTCTTACTTGTACGCAGATTGTAGCCTGCGGTTGGAGTTCGCACTGTAGATGTCGCCTGCAGATTGGGAGGCATACCATAAAGAACACAAATGTTACTTCCTGTAACTTGATAACAATTCTGATCTAGTCTTATCAATGGTGATGTCACTAGATGCTTTTGATTCCTTCCCTTTATATCTCTCAATTTGAGGGAGAGGTCACGCTTCTTCATCATGTATGCCCTTTGGCAAGAGACATACCCTTTCACCATTAGCACCCTTTGAAAGAGTGTAACTCTTCATTATTTCTACCATTTGAAAGGGACACAACCTTTCATAATCAGATCTGCACTTATTATTTAAATCAAATATGCACTTCTCATCACCAAATTATCCTCTCTTTCAAATGAGGTTTTCTTCTCCCTTTTATATCATTGTTGAGGGAGTCACAACTTTTCCTTTCATGTCTTTTGACTTTTCATTAACTTAATTAATTTTTAATTAATCATATTTAATTATATCATTTTATATTTTAATTTTATTATTATCATTTATTATTAAATTCTATTTCAAAGTGGGGATATTATTATCATTTATTATTAAATTCTATTTCAAAGTGGGGATATTACAAAGTGTGACTGACCGGAAAAGCACCTCTGGGTGCTGCTTCAGTTTGGGATCAGCCATGATATCCTGGATCAGCAGAAAGTAGTCTTCTGTAGCGCAAAGTTCCATTGAGGCCGAATACATTGTAGCCTCCATGGCTGCCCGAGAAGCAGTGTGGCTTAGAAAGTTACTTGTGGGATTGTTTGGTGATCCGATGAAACCTACTATCATCCATTGTGACAATCAAAACTGCATAAAATTTTCAGTGAATCTAGTGTTCCATGATAGATCCAAACATATTGAGATCCCATACCATTATGTACGAGACATGGTAGACAAAAATGTGATCAAATTAGAATATGTTAGTACGGGAGATCAGACTGCAGATATTTTGACCAAACCACTTTCTAGAGTGAAGGTTGATCACTTCAAAAAGGGGTTAGGTATGATAGAAAGGTAATTTGCTTTGTAAATAAGATGTTTAATATGTAAACTTCTTTTGTCATGTTGAGACATTTTGAGTTTTACCCCCTGTGTTCATACCTAAGAGGTGACGATCTCTCAGATTATGAACACTTGTATGCAGACATCATAAGGTGACGATCTTATGATTCTCAAACCGGTTATCATGTTGGATTTCTGGTATGTCATGGATGTGCCATGATGGTGTTGTGATAAAACATTTGTATAAAATGTTTGTGCACATATCACAACCTGGATAAGATGAGAATTTAACCATCCTCATATGTTTATCCTTAGTATTGTGTGTTTAAGCAATACTGATATCACGTGTACAGGTGATATCTTGTCATAATAAAATGATGAATCTTTTATATCACATGGTTAGGTGATACTCTATGTCACATATTTAGAGAGATGTTTTATATTTGTATCTTATGTCCTGATGGTAGTTCATATCATATGTATAGATGATATATATTCTTGGAGACTGACATTATGGAAAAGAAATATGATGCAGGTTACTTTATCTATCTTCCAAAGCTAAGAGGGAGTGTTAATGCATTAGTAGCTTCTGCAAGACAAGATTTTCCTAACTTATTAATCTCCTCTATTCTGTTTTGTTTTACTCATCTATGCTATTAGATTATTTGAACTGAATATGTTTATTAGACTGGAACTTTGATCTTGATTATGATAATGGATAAAGATGGATTAGATCGACGACCTCCTTAACTATTTTAATTGTCGATCTAATGCTATCGGGCTGATAACCCGATAGCATATAATGCTATTAGTTATTGTTATTGTTTACTTAGACACCGATTTATTATCGGGTGTGCTTATATAATAATCTGCTTTGACACCGATTCATTATCGGGTGTGTTTATATCATACTCTGCCTTGACACCGATTCATTATCGGGTGTGTTTATATCGAACTATTAACATATGCAAATGACACCGAACTATTATGATAAACACCGAAGTGAATTGGTAGATAGTCACGACCAAGTGACATCTTGGTCAGACATGTCTAAAAGACATGTCCGGTCAAGGTGCCACTTGATCGTGACTGCCTTGATATATATACATCATTCAAAAGAAAAGGAATGACATTGAAATCGATACATGTTCATCCTTCAGATGTGCAGAAAAGAAATACGATAATATTATTGTCATAGTAATAATACCAAAATAAAAAATACACTATCTAGCATATAACTTGTTCATTAAATTGAAATTGCAATAACATTTACATGGTGAACGTCATGATGAGATGACGACATCAGGTTGAGTGATTCCGTGATGAGCACTTGTGTTCATTTGCATTTCCATTTATGGGAGTAGCTGTGATGGACCCACTCTCTGGGAGTAGCCATGGTGGATATCACTACAAAGATCAAGAAGGATTCCTCCTTAGCTAAGAGGGAGTGTTAATGTTATATGGCTTCCGTCGGATTCCTTCAGGCCGACATAAATGTCTAAGTGGCCTATCGGCCTTAGACATATATGTACACCGATTTAAATAATATATTTCTTGCCGACTTTCATATTTTATATTGGCAATTTAATGAAGCAGTTTGTTAATAAAACATAACTAATTATATAACCCGCCACCCTTGGAGAAAGTCACATCGATTGGAGTAGAGCCGAATTTTGATAAGAAGACGTGTTGCTTGGGATGGACATGTTGCTTGAAGACACCTACATATGGATACATATAGATCGGTTCACTCTCCCTCCAAAGGCATTGAATCAAATATACACCTTCAGCAGTTCGATAACCATCTACAACAGATCGAATACCATTCATAGCAGTTTGTATGCTCACAACAGTTCGCATCATACATTCAGCAGTTGGTGAATCATCTTAGAAGGATAGACACACAACAGATTGCATTCATTTAATGAGAATTACATCTTTCATCTAGCTTCAAGGAGTGAAGCGGATTTTGTAAAAGACATCTTGATATCTTGTCTAATATAATAAAAGACATTTGGTGCTGGGTTTTTCACCTTCAAGTTGGAAGGTTTTCCCAGGGTACATGCTGTGCATTATTGATTGAATTATCTTCTATCTAATCTGATTATTAAACTTAACACTAACACACAACATTCTCTATCATACACATGTATGTTCCAATGATTCTACGATATTAGCATGGATCCAAATAAATCCAAATCCGAAGACATACTTTTGTATCTAGTTAGCTTTTACTAGCAATTATCCAAAGTACACTACATGTTGGTTTCTCGACGGGTTTGATTGAGAGGATTTATGTCGAATTCACAAATATGTAATCATATTCTTCTTTTAAGTTTAACTTGAAAGGCACAACAACAAACATGCCCCTTAAGAGTACCTCCCTTAAGCCAACTAGGACATAATCTCTATGCTCCAAAGTCACAAATATCACCTTATAGAAGTTATTCCAACACCAAAGTCTTTGTGGTCAACTTGATAATTGCATAATCATCCAAAACAAATGATCATCAATGCTTTGTAAGAAGAAATCCAAACCATAGGATCCTACTCAATCTCCTAGAGTTTGGATTACAACATTTTAAGAAGAGAAAGATGAAAACTGACAGAATATGTTTCGTGAAGAACCACCTCAAACTCAATTCACTTTTTGTAGGATGAGTCCTCGGTCTTAAATTGAGAAATCTTGTTCAAGAGGTAATGAAGTTTTCCATTGACTTACTAAGATCTAAATCGGACAAAATCAAAGGGGTTTGTCCAAGAGCCAAGAGATGACCTAATCAAAAACAGTGGGAGCCACACAAATGCCACTTCCTATCTGAAGCTAGTTTAGGTTTAGAAGGAAAAAAGATTTATAAAAAAGATATAGTAAGCCAAAAGAAGCTACTTCATAACAAGGCTACTCCCTTCCTTGTTAGAATGTCTAGAGGATGTGATACTTGGGCAAAATTTTCGATGAACCTTTGGTAGTTCTTGGCATGTCCTAGGAATGATTTGACGCCTATGATGTCCTTTAGATCTTCCATTTCTACAATTACCCTTACTTTGTCTAGGTTTGTTTATAATTTGGCCTTACAAACAATATGCTTTAGGAGCTTGCTTTGAGGGACCATGAATTGGCATTGATCAACATCGTTCCATGCACTCAGCTAATGTTTTAAAATGTGTTTGTTGGTCACTATAGATTGACCAATAGTCTTGTTGGTGATCTGAGCTGTAAACCCCAAATCCCTAAGACCTTTTAATCTCTTAAGCGCTAGGGGTGTCAAACTTGAGAAGATCACAACAAACTTGTCTTCAAGTTGGGCAGCTAAGGACCAAAGCTTAAGGTGGGTAGAACTTTCTTCACTTTTGGCTCTGCAAGACTGTAATGCCCCCTTCTTTGTGATGATGCATTCAGTGGTCCATTGGCCTATTTCGGAGACCCGTAGGCTATGTGGAAAGGAGAATTAGGGTTTCCAACTTCTGTGGAGTTCTGCACGAGCTTGTTAGGGTTAGTCAGGAGGGAATTCTTCAGTCCTTCTTGTAGTTTCCTCCTAGGTTTTCCATGAACTCCAGTGTGGCATAACATGCAGTTGCCTCTTTGGTGAAAGGTGAACTTACTATTTTTAGTAAGTTAGGGTTTGGCTATCTGGATGGTGTAGTTTTAGTGAGCTTTCCAAGCTCTTTCTCTGGGCAAAAATCATGATTTTTGGAGTAGTATTTCATGACTCACTATTTTTAGTAAGTGGCAGTTTGGGCATTTCTATTTTTGGCTGTCTTGTATATGGTCCCGATCCAACGTAGTTTAGTGGTCTTCATTGTTGAGCTTCATCCTTGATTTTGTGATAATCAGTATTGGAGTTATAAGTTATTTAATTAAATATCATTTCCTTATCCTAAGGTTTAATATTTAATTATTTTATTACTAATTATTGATATTGGGAATTGTACATAATATGTTTTTCTTCCTAAGTCTGCCTAGGCGAATTATTTGGTGATTGAAGGGGGACACCAAAATGAAAGAAGACTTTATTTTATATTTGACGAAGTAAATTCTATGCCAAAATCGTGATCTCCTTTGCTAGGTGTGATTTTGACTAAGGGGTGGCGCCATGCTTGGGTCCACCAGTTGAAATGAAATGCAAATTGGTGAGGTGAATTTGGAGGGAGTTGAATTTGAATTTCAGACTTGAAAATCTATATATATAGGTGTTTGGCTCCTCATTTCATCATCCAGAAAAATTATAAAGTTATGTTGTCGGAATGATTCCAGACTTCTTTGAGGGTGAAAACCTCCTAGACTTTTCCATTGCAGTTTCGAGTGTGAGACATCACTCCTAGCTGAGGTTCGTTTGTGTGGATTGCGTGTGTGGATTTGAGAGAGTTGGTTTTCTGCTGCAATTTTCTGAGTTGCTGGTTCCTGTGTGGCTGAAGCAAAGTTTTGATCCTACCTCCCTGCCTGTGCGACCTATCATTCTGGGTATTGGCTCGAACAACTTCTATGCTTTAGGATATGTGTTTTGTAAGTTTGCAGCCTTTAATTTGGAGTCTTTGAATTTATATTGCAAATTGTACTTTTCAGCTTGGGCATGGTTTTTTGGGAGTGCATTGGGATGCGTGCTTGGTGTTTTGAGGTGTTTAGAAGCTCATTTTCAGTTTGTTCTTAGTCGCTCTGTGTCTAGTGTCAATTTGGATGAGTTGTGGGGTGTGTTGAGTGAGTTTGGAAAGAGTTGGAAGCATTTTAGTGTGATTTGGTGCTGCTGGTTATGCATTTCCAGCCTGCTGTTATCTATATCAGATTTTAGGAAGTTGGTGTTGAGCTGGTTTGGTGATAGTATCTTCTGTGATCAGCATTCTTCCTCTTTTCTATCTTTCCTATATTTTGTAAGGTTGAATAGTAGTACTATCAACCAATTCTGGACTGTAAGCATACCTGCTGAACAATTGGAAGAGGCAGGCTTGCCGCCTATTTTTTGGTATTTGTAACTCAGTCCTCCCACTGAATAAGTGGTCGAGTGATAAGTTTTATGTATTGTCCTCCCGCTGAAATATGCGGTAGAGTGATAGCTTTATGTAATGTCCTCCCGCTGAAATACGCGGTAGAGTGATTGAGTTTAAGTTTCTTGTTGTTTTCCTTGGTTGGTTTACTGCCAAGAAGTTTAGTTTCTATCCTGCTGAGTAAGCAGAAGGAGTTGGCTTGCCACCTGTGAATTGTAATTTCAGTTTGGTTTATGGTGCTAATGATTCTCGGAACACCGTATGCTCTCACCCTCCCAGATTGGGCTTTCGGTGAACAAAAGGTGGAAGGGTTCCCTTTCAGTTGTTTGGATTATTTCTCTAACCTTAACAGGTTATTGTGTTTGCTTTGTAATTCTTATTGAAAAATAAAATAAAAATTAAGGGGAATATTACAAAGACCAAGGGGGGTTTCCCTAAGATCCTGGTTTGATGTTTAACAAAGTGAAGAATCCCTTACTGTGAACTATACACAATGAATAGTGTAACCCAAAACTGGTACTGCAATATACTTGTGTGCTAGTTTAGGCAATGTAAGGGCATGCATCTACTTAGCTGATGTCCAACCATATGAGCATTTGAGAATGCATTTTTGACAACCCCTTATGATGTAATGCAAGCTCAAATTTGGCTGCAAACACATTGAACTAATGGAATGGAAAAAATGTTGAAGTTGATTATTTTTTGAGTGCATTTAGGACTATGAGAGAGAGAGAGAGAGAGTAGTTCCTATATTGGGCTGGGCAATAGAGTCTCTGGAATCACACAAAACATGTAATAACTAAAACAAAGATGATACCTTAATCAAGATACCACATAAGAATACTATTCAAAATGTATAGGCAAGCTAGGCTATACATAAACATTCAAAAAATTAATAGATATTTGTAGAATATTAGGTGAATCTACATAGTAATCCTTGAGCATTTAAATGGTCTTCCTTATTATGTTGAAAAGATACCATCAGAAATTCAACTAAACATTTAAGGATACATTCAACCAAGGATGATTTTGCCATTAATCAAACAAAGTACAATGGTTACAAGTGTTTATTACACACTTTGGAGACATGTAGATCACTACAATATCAAAATACCTCTACTGAGAAACAGAAATTGAAACCCAAAGGCTTCTTGTCTATGCTTTTTCTCTACTAGCTCTGCAACTGATTTCTCTTCTCTCCCCTCGTTACAATGAGGTTTTTTCTACCTTTTATATTTCTGTTGGGCATCAAGAGGAATTAGGGTATGTGAGGCATCAAGAAACCCTAACATATGGTGCAACTAATCATGTGACGATAGTTGGGCTTATCAAATCAGATTTGGGTGATCAAAAGAGGGTGTGGCTGGACACCTCTACAAGTTAATCACATTTGAATTTGATGGTTTTGTAAGTTTGAGTGCATTGCGGGATGAAATCACTTGCAAAATCAGCGTCGTGGAGTTGAAATCTGGTTGTTGGAGTAGTTGAGCACCAATGGTGTTCGTTGAGGCGAAAAATATGTTATTGGGCTCATAGGTGGGGTTTTGGGGCTCAATTGAAACTGCACTTGTTGGGGGTTGGGCTTTGTCTCAGTGCCATGCCACATGTTGGGATGTTGAGGAAGCGAGAACCAAGAAAGCTCAATGACTGCGAGCTAAGAAGGGCAAGATGAGGCATTACCAGTCACAAATTTGGCATTCATCATGACACATGCCATTAAATGAGAATAATAAAATCCCAAACGTTGAAACCCCACAACATTGTAACACTTTTTGAGAAGAGTATAATTGGTGAACACTTAATAGACAAAACTTGAAATCAGCTAACCAAGAGGTTTGCGAACCCTAAAAACTATTGAAAACATTCCAAGTTCACATCCTTTGCTGAAATTGACTTTCGGCAACTTGCCCTATTCATGAATCGACAAACTCTCGAACACACAAACCTTTCTTAACTTGCATGTTTCCTTTGTCGCCAAGACGCCTTGTTGGCAACTTGGCCGTTAGGAAACCAAGAGGTCTGTGAACAATCAAAATTGACAAAAAACTCTTTAACTTCTTCAATTTTGGTGAAATGCTCCATCAATGAACTTCTTGTTGGTAGAACTCATTAGGTTGCAAACTTCTCCCTTTGCCGAAAACTTCAGTGGTTTGATTTTTTTTCTTCTTGCCAAAGGGAAGGAATCGGACTTTGAGCTTTTGGAGGGTAAAATGAAGGGTGAATATGAGAGCGCTAAAAATGAAGGAAACTCCCGACCAGCCGAGGGCCAAAACAATTGGACTTAGCCGAATTTCAAAATGTAAAATGGTAGGCATTATGGATGGTGGGAAATATATGAAGGAAAAGAGGAAGCCAAAAGCTTGAAATATAGAAAATCCTATACTTTGCCAATTTTAGAGAGTTTTGCAAATTGGAGTCTTTGACTAGGACATGAAAAAGAGGCTAGAGCAAGGAATGGAGACATAACATGTGAAAGGTAGTGTTGATGCATGTTTTGTGACACTCTCCAACATAGATTAAAATACCAAGCATTCTATCCTCTCTTGAACAATGAAACCTCAAATGCTAAACACCATGATCAATTAATGCAACCCCAAGGTTTACAATGCGACTTTGCAATGGATAGACTCAATGAATGATGTGATTTGCTGTTTACACAAAGGGACTTACGCTTTTCACTAGAATTGGAATACTAAATTGATTCAAACTCCCAATAAAAGACAAAAGAGACAAGTTAAGAGAAATCTAAGCTAAACCTAAGGACAATGAAGATAATAGATAGTGCTTAGATAGACAAATTCCACATGGAATACTTTCTACTTAACCGGAGATAACTCACAACACCATAGAAAGAATGCAATCTTCTAAGGTAGTGAAAGATTTTCATATTGCAAACATCCATCCAATTACGCAATGTTGGCACAATCCAAGTGAATATCCACAATTGAACTATTGCCAAAATGAGGTTTAGACTAACCATACACTGCAATTTGCAATCAACAAACCCCAAATGGTATGAACTAAGGAATTCATCACATATCATCACATTTCTCCATCAAAATCAATGAACTTCAATTAAAACTTGAGAAGTAGAAACCATTCAAAATGTTGAAACAACACACAAAGATCCACCATATCTTCAATGAAACTTATGTATTTATTCCAATAGTCTTGGCAACAATTTTCTGATCTCCTCCTCCTAATACTAGTTCTATTGCTATCAACTATATCTCTATTCTGATGTTCTCTAACCTTTACAAATGGGAAGAGCAAGCCTCATATAGACTTTGAGCTACAAAATGAAGGGCCCATATTGATTCTAAATTAACGGCCAAGATAATTCAATGAAACCCTAAGGTGTGTTTAGCTATAACTACCATCTCTTTACATATAATGTCCTCCAATGTGAAAATTACAAGTCCTTAAATGCAAGTCCTTTTGAGGAAAAGCACTGATGAAAATTAACGTACCCTCAATAGCACAATTTACAAGGAGTAGATGATGACATTTCATTCAATGCATCCACATGTCCACTTGTTCTCCTTTGGATGAGCTAGGTTCGATGAATGTGGACATTTTGACCTTGAATTGTTTGGTTTGTTGGAGATGAGTGGGCCCCACCTCAGCTATGATGGTTCATATTCCCAAATTGCATCATCTCTATTATTCTTCATATCTCTACCAGATGAGTTTCTAACTTTTATTAACTCTTCTGAAACTGTCTTGTCCTCAGGCTTCATTGTGCATTTCATGTTCATCCTTAGAAATTCTTTGTCATCTTTTTCTTCTCCATCAATGTCTTGGTCCTTGATGTTTTTGACTTTGAGCACCTCCATGTCGTGATATGTTTCATCCTACTCCATCATCGTAGAGCAATCCTTGAAAAGATCTCTTTTTGTCATTTTCTTGTAGATGTGGATCTTATCTTTCCTCACATTGTTGCTTTTCATTCTACTCCATCCGTTTCCTTGCTATCATTTCTTGGGTTCTTGATCTTCTTGTTGTAGACATATCCTCCATGTTTTGATTGTGTTGTTGAGGTTGTTATGTCCTTCTCCTTGTTGAGTTCTTTTCATCTTGCATGATTTGGACTTTGACTTCCTCATGTTGTTGAAACATCTTTCTCCATTGTTCACCATCAGTCTATATGTTTCCTTGATCTTCCATCCACTTTCTTGCATCAATCCTGAAAAGAAAGATAATTCTTTGAATTAAAGTCAGGGATGAACAAGTTTATCAATTTTGGATTTTGGGATTTCTAAGGTGAAAAAAATGAAAGTTCATATTCTTGAATTCGTAATTCGTTTCAAGAAGAATCCTTAAAAGGAAATTCATGATAATCATCCTACAAGGAAAATTATGAAACAAAGCAATCTTCAATTCATGAGGCAGTAAAATCCCTCACATCCTTGTAGAAATTTGGAAATAACACCTTTTACAAGGTTTTCCACAAAACTGAAACTTAAAAACTTCTTATTTGTCCTGCAATAATTTTTGGATTAGCACCTTAAAACTTGGGATTTTCTGGAAATTGCCTCAATTTTTGCTCAAATATGAAGATATTTCCTCTAAAATTTCCCTTATTCAGCTCTGATTTGTTCCTTGGACAGAATTCAGCCTTATTTGTTTGTCATTTGTTTTGAATTCTGCCTGAATTCACACTTTTACTCTTCTCTGCTCTGATCTGATTGCTTTTGCACAAAATCCGCACGTATCTCTGCCTTTGCTGGAGTTTGCCCTTTGCCTCTGCCTTAAATGGTTCTGATTTGGAATTATGTGAACTGATTCTTCTTTATAGGCATTTTATGTAGCAATTCTTCTTCATGACAAGGGGTCGGCTATGAAGATGGTTCCTTATTTTCAAAATTTTGATTAAACACCCTTTGGAGGGAAACTCATGTTCCAGTCTAGGTCGGCCAAGGTTATGCATTTTTTCTTGTTTTTTAACTTGCAAATTTCATCCAACTTTAAGTCAAGTCGGCCCTATCTCCTCATTTCAAACACATTTTGATGTTTGCACTATGTTAAGTCGGCCTTCATCCTTAATATTTTGGAGGGATTTTCATGTTTTCAATCCAAGTCAGCTCTATTAAATCATGGATTTTACCTTGAATTGAAGGGTTTAATGCAAAATTAGCTGGTATACTCTTTCTTGGCGAGACTTTCACTAACATAAGGACTAGTGGGTGCATTCATGACGTGTCCAAGGATTCTAGGGCATGAATTGAAGGTGCTCAAGGGCACTAGGGTGCGAATTCCATGTGTTGGACACTTAGGCGCTTTTGTACCTTGTGCAAGGACTAAAGGGTGGGTTTCCATAATGATCAAGGACTCTTGAGCGTGATTAGGAGGTTGATAGGGAATCACAGGCACATTTGAGGGTTGTGCAAGGACAAGTAGGCACATTTCCAAGGTGGAGGGGGACTAGTGGGCACAAATTTCATGTTCATAGGGACTCTTGAGCGCATTTTCAACTTTTGCAAGGATTCTTGAGCGCATTTTAGACCTTGTGAGGGATCTTCCAATGGGATTTGAAAGTGGAGGGGGACTTGAGGCATTGACACAGATATTCCATAAAATTCCTAGAGAAATTCTATCTTGATAGGGATTTTCCATGTTTCATCCTTGGATTTCTCATTCTAGGAGTTCCATATTTCAACTTAGGAATTTAACTTTTCAACTTTGAATTCCATATCTCAACTCTGGATTTTAAACCTCAACTTAGGAATTCCTCATTTCAATCATGGATTTTATATTTCAATTCCGGATTTTCACACCTCAAACAAGAATTTCCACATTTCAATTCTGGATTTTGAAGGGGAAACTAAATCTAGACAAGAATAATCCAAGGGAATGGACTTGTTATGGATTTTGCATGAGAGTTTTAACTTTATCCAAGGGTTTTAGAATAGCTTTTAGAAATTTTCCTATTTTCTTTTCATTTCTCCATGACCTTGCAATGATTTTTCCTTGATTTTGCTCCTCTCATGGATAAAATCATTCTTCCATATTTGGAATTCCATTCTCAAACCTTGGAATTTTCTTCATTCACCTTTGGATTTTAGGTCGTACTTTGACCTTGATCTTGAATTTATTTTTCTTATGATTTCCTTCCTCATTCAAGGCAATTCACTACCTCTTCTATCAACCTAAGACTTCCTTGGAATCATTCAATCTTCACCCTATCCACAACTTGATCATAGTTGAAATGACAAATTCTTGGACTCTTACTAGTTCATGGATTGATCAATTTTCTCTCCCGTATTGACAAGACACTACTACCTTCACCAACTGCTAGGAGACTAAAACTACCGCCAAGCTAAGCAAAACTAAGCCAAAACGACTAACCGAACAAGTGAAATAGAGGGGTACCCATTTGCAATGGGATATGTGTGTTTACAACACAATAGGTAGTCCACATAAAATTTCTCGAATTGATTATCATTGATGGACCACAAGTAGGGCAAGGTGAACAAATAAGGAAGGCCTAGACACACAAAATTTGAGGTGCCAACATGTCTAGGATATTAGAATAATATCTTTCTCTTTGTGTTATTAATGGTCAGTTAAGTTGTTTCTAATTTCGCCTCTAGTTAATGATTGTTTCTTTTAGAAACATCATCTTTGTAACTCTATTTAAAGGAGTTTTGTCTCCTTGATTAATTGAACAACATCGATTCTTTGAAATCCATATGCTTTTGCATATGTATTATGGTATTAGAGTAGAAAGAAAAATTTTGTTTTTTCTAAAAATTTTCGAATGAAATTTTTCATCACTGAAAAAACAAATCTAGGGCTTGTGATTTTTTTAGAATTCGAAATTCAAATTTTTTTTCCTAAAGGGTTTTCTTTCAGGCGGTTTTTTCTACTGTTCTTCGTGTTTTCTGTGGCAGATTTTTTTTAACCAGACCTTCGTCCCGCGACGCCATTAATCCTTTGCGCGTGACGCGATTTTTTCCACCTACAAATTTTTTTTTTGCCATTTTTGGACGGAAATCTGCATTTTCGATTAGGGTTTTAACCCTTAAGATCAAGTCGAATTTTTTTTCCGATTGCAGATTCTTGGTGGGTTTTTCGAGAGCTCAACTGGGTTGTTTTCAGAATATTGTGGGTGCATCGTTTTCCATGCCAGCAAATTTCAATTCTGATTTCAGATTATTTCTGGGTTTTTCGCAAGGATTTATGGGTTGTCTTTGGATTTTTTTGGGTCAGCCATAAAATTTTCTCTAAATTTGTGCCAGTCGTACTTCATTTGTTTTTTGAAGTCTGTACCTGTATCTGCCTCTATTTTTTGCATTGGAATTTGTGCTTGGACTTGTCTCAGTGCATTGAACCTCGTACCTCAGGTTTTGTGCACTTAGCATCTTCTTAGTACCTCGTTTTTCGTGCCTCGAAAAGCGTGAAGATAGCTTATGGGCATCAATGTTTGTTTCGGTTTTTAATATTTTTTTACCTGGAAAAAATTCTGATGGGTTTTAATATTTTTTTCCATTAAAAAAAGTCTCTGGGTTTTTAAATATTTTGTCCCTATAAAAAAAATCATGGGAGGGTTTATGATTTTTTCTTTCTGTTTTTAGTTGCACCTGGAGTTGTTGTGTGAACATCTGCACTAGTCTCTTGTTTGCAGTCTATTTTCGGGCATCTTGCTCATCTACAATAGTTTGGAGGGTTTGCCGATTTTTTCCTCAAAATCGTGACAACTGTTCTTGGTGTGTCACTAGTTATAGGGAGGAACGGTTCTCCAACATCAGGTTGGACGGTTGGTGTTGTTTTGGGTATCTCCAAGTGTTCTACAGTTTCTGAGAGGGTTGGTGGCAGACTCATCTCAAGCGGCAGAGTTAGTGGTAGGCTCTTGTCTTCTGTTGCAGCGTGTTCTGAAAAGAAGGGGGCAACCTTCTCTATTATTTCTCTTGGTAGTTAGAACGATGACCATTAAGGGAGGGTATTAGAATAATATCTTTCTCTTTGTGTTATTAATGGTCATTTAAGTTGTTTCTAATTTCACCTCTAGTTAATGATTGTTTTTTTTAGAAACATCATCTTTGTAACTCTATTTAAAGGAGCTTTGTCTCGTTGATTAATTGAACAACATCGATTCTTTGAAATCCATATGCTTTTGCATCTGTATTATAGGAAGGTTTGAAAATTTCCAACAAACATCTTGCCGAAAATATGGAGGATTCTTCGTTGAAAAGTTGAATCTTCCATACCCTCTCTAGTGCATACTACACGAGAAAATGGTCATGTAGAGTCAATGAACAAGGTTCTTACTTCAGTTATTCATAAATCTTGTGGCATTGAAGGTACAAATTGTTTCTGTTTACTCTACGTTATTAATTGCACATTTATAGGAGAAGTAAACATAGGCCTCTAAAAGACATCGAAGTACAATTTCTTTTTACTTATTTAAGCAGAATAGTTTTACAGTTTTATATTTTTCTGAGAATCCATAGGACAAATTTCATGGTCATATTGGTTAATGTTACTATTGCATTGCCAGAGTAGGATCAATCTGATTAAAGTTACTGACTTTGCATCTTAATGACATGAAAGATTATATGTATGCTTTTATAAAATTGCTCTTCACTGCATGATTGACTTAAGTAGTTCTTGTCCCCTATTTTTAACAATGCTTATTTTATAGAAGTAATTGCATGAGATATGTTGATGATAGTGCATCTAATTTTGATGTACTTAACCTTTTAACAAATTCTGATGGACAAATATCAAATTGATGAATTGCAATGTTCTTTTTGAACTTAGGTGGGTGAAATTCCTCAGGGTCTTCCAAGCTTCTCAGTTCCAAAGTGTTTCAATCATATAAAGGGGTTACTCCCAACAGCCTTTCTTATTACTGGTGTGGCAATCTTGGTAAGTGAAAACACATGGGTTATTTTCACATTTACCTTTTGTTAAATGATTTTGTTACTTCATTTCTTTGATTCTGTATTATCAAGATAAGTATTCTGCCCTTGTGTACACCTCTTTTGCTATTTACCAGGAATCAGTAGGAATTGCCAAAGCTTTGGCAGCAAAGAACGGCTATGAGCTAGATTCAAATCAAGAAGTAAGGTCTATCAGAGCTCTGAATGAAAAATGTCATTTTTTTTTCTGAAGTCCATTTCTTTTCATCAAAGAGATTTTGAGTCTCTAATGCAGATGCAATACTATTTAATTTTAATCTCACAAGTCGCCTTACTAATTTTTTGTTTTTGCATTCTGGCTTTTTGTTACCTCTGATACGAAAAATAATTTATAGAAAACATCATTGGAACTTAAAGTATTGAATGTGTACAGTATCCTTTGTAATTTAATGTAAGGTGCATATATTTGTGAAATAATCTAATATGAAAAAGTCATTATGCTTATACATAGCTATTCCTCAAAAAGCCAAAGATATTACTAGTAAGACCTTAAACCTGAGGAAGTTATGCTGAAATTCATTTCTTGTTCATGATGAAATCAGTATATTGCAACTTGCACATCAAGCAATGATCACATAGAGGTACTCATTTCTGATCAAAATCTTTGTTAGAGATGAAATTTGTGGAATGGAGGGGACAGAGCATTCAACAATATTTCTTTGATAATGAATTTCATAAGTTTCATATGGGTGATATATTTTGAACCTTTGAATGCCGTTAATCCTATAGGATGGGGAACTTGGAGAATCTGCAAAAGTAATGATGCAAAAATAGGCATTGAAGTTGTCTCATCCATGGATAGAAAGCCTTGTGAATACTCGTCGATTTGTTGAGTACCTAAGGGTTTTTTCAGCCGTGCGAAAGAAAGAAAGAAAGAAAGAAAGATTCTTTTATAGTCCATGTTGCGGGGTGGTTTGTATATATGGGTCTACAAATGGCTTATAGCAATATGGGACTACCTCGTACTCCTTGCGAGAGGCACCTAACTATGCTACAAATGAGGCATACAATTACATACCTTACCCCCAATGGGATTTGAACATGTGACCTCTCTTTCAAGAGCACAAGTTCTCCACCACTAGGCCAACTAAGTAATCATTCATCGCCGATTTTTGTTCGAGAACTTTTTGGTTCATTGCAAGAAACTTGCAAGGTTTTAGGTGACTATGTGGAGACAAATTGTAACATGGATTAAAGATCTTACAAGGTTAAAATTTGGGTTAAAAACACAGTGACGAGGAAAAAAGTGAGTTAATCGTGCCGACAGGGAAAAAATACTTTATAAACGCGTTTGGGAGGTTAAATGTAGGTTCAAATGTGTCTAGGAGGTCAAACATGGGTTTAGATGTGCTTTTGATGCAGATCATCTATTTAACCTTGCAGCCCCTTCATGAAACACAATTAATTGAGACAGCAGCAAGCGCTATTTTGATAGCAGATTGGGAAGATTTTTTAAGCATTTTGAAGAAGAAATTCCAGAATTTTGGATTGCAACAAGTTAGTTTAACTTTTTTTTTCCCCCCCTTTTTTTTTTTCTAAACATCTAAATTTATGAATGATTTATATTCTATAAATTTTAATGTTAAATCAAAATGATTGAATTGAATTGATTCTATTTGTCAATTTTTTTGGGATTAATCAAATAAAAAATGATTTACGCTGATTTTTTCCATTTTTTAAATTTTAAATTTTTTTTTTAATAGGGTTCCAGTTTATATTTTAGGTTAACTTTAAGAGATGATATTATCATATTTTATCAAATTCATTAATTTTATTACCATTAAACATATTTCAGTTAAATTTTTTAAAATTTGGCATGATTTAAGAAAAAAATCATGTTCAACTTCAAATTGTTATATTTTTTTGGTCATTATTTTTTCTTGCTATTAATATTGTAGGTTAATACATGATCATGATGACATCCAATGTTGCATTTGGTTTAGATCTTAGCAAGTGCAATTCAGCCCATTGGAAGGAGACCCAATGCTAGCTGTGATCCCACTTGGAAATATGGCATAATGGGACCGGTACAAGGGATTGTTAATTGTACTTGATGCACGAAGAGGCTTAGTGGAAGCATCAATCGCTTCAAATACCATCTTGCAGACATTCCTTGTCGTGATGCCAAGCCATGTGAATTAGTCCCTGAAGAGGTGAAATGAGAGATGATAGCTCTTCTTGCAGCACTAGATGAAAAGAAATTGGAGGGGGCAAAGGCACAAGCAGCCATACAAGAAGCCATTCTTCCTAATTTATCAAGAGAATTTGATGTGGATATACAAGGCATTGTGGGCTTTAGTTGTTGTCCGTGTATATATGTGTTCCATCCTCCTCATCCACTTCGAGCAAAGTGTAGTCACAAGGGTTTTTTGTGCCTAGAAATGTACTAGGATCACAACCTTCATTGGAAGCTACTAGGTGTAATACCGAGGTGCATAAAGAAGCAGATAAGGCTTGTGCAAGTTTTTGGTATTATAACAACCTTCCCTTTTGTTGATTTGTTTTTTAGGACACCTTGAACACAGAATAAAATACAAGTATTCTATCCTTTCATGAACAAAGAAACCTCATATGCTAAAGAATATGATCAAATGAGACAACACCAAGGTTTACAATGGGAACAATCGACTTTATGCTCGAGAATCCGAGATAGACTTAGTGATGTATGATGTTATATTGCTAGAATCTCAAAGGGACTTATGTTTATGAACATAGCTGGAATGTGGAATGTAATAACCCCACTTTGAAATAGAATTTAATAATAAATGATAATAATATTCCCACTTTGAAATAGAATTTAATAATAAATGATAATAATATCCCCACTTTGAAATAGAATTTAATAATAAATTATAATAATATCCCCACTTTGAAATAGAATTTAATAATAAATGATAATAATAAAATTAAAATATAAAATGATATAATTAAATATGACTAATTAAAAATTAATTAAGTTAATGAAAAGTCAAAAGACATGAAAGGAAAAGTTGTGACTCCCTCAACAATGATATATAAAAGGGAGAAGAAAACCTCATTTGAGGGGGGGATAATTTGGTAAGGAGAAGTGCAGATCTGATTTAAATAATAAGTGCAGATTTGATTATGAAAGGTTGTGTCCCTTTCAAATGGTAGAAATAATGAAGAGTTGCACTCTTTCAAAGGGTGATAATGGTGAAAGGGTGTGTCTCTTGCCAAAGGGCATACATGATGAAGAGGTGTGATCTCTCCCTCAAATTGAGAGATATAAAGGAAAGGAAATAAGGGAAAAAAGGGGAGGAGGGCGGATGGTGGAGAAAAGGTAAGGGAGAGCGGTCTGCGGAGGTAAGGTAAGATACAAGGTTTATTATTAAATAATATAAGTGATACAAGGTATTATTTATATTAAATAATATAAGTATATTATTTAATATGTAATGTCATTATCATAATAATGTGTGAAACTCATTAATATTAGCTACTGAGTAATGTGTGAGGTTCGTTAATAGGTGATGTTAATTGTAATCTAGTGAATATATATTCAATCAAACAAGGAGTAACATAATGATTATAAATATAGATATTGATTATAATAGATAGGTAATGAAAGAAGTTAAGGTTAATGAATGTAATTAATGTATATGTAATGTTATGATAATGGATACTTTAAATGAACATATTAATGAATGGTTTACAGATATTAAGGAATAAGTATAAACCGTATGTTAATGAATTTGTATTAACATACGCTAACGAGTATACGTATCAATGAATAGTAGGGATATAAATTAATAAATGTAATGTTCATTAATTAATGTGTAATGTTCATACATATTGGTAATGTGTAATGCTCATTAATATGTGATATTAATCGTAGTCTAGTGAATGTATATATATTAATTAATGTGTAGCATTCACTAGTCACTAAACATAGGTAAAAGATATAATTTGTTAATTGTTGTATACATAAGTTTGCGTATTAAGAAAGATTAGGAAGACAAAGGTATGTTAAGAGATGTAATGCATATGTAAAAGATGGAAGATTATATATATCTATGTTAATTAAGAATACATTAAGAATTCATGTTAACACAAGGGATAGTTTATGAACTGAAACTATTATGCAAACGTATGGCTTGGTTGACTAAAACTCAATCAAGAAGAGAAGAATCTGGTCAATTCCCCTTGAGGACTTGGATGATGGAGGCATCACCCAAGACAAGGTAAGGCAAGGGTCTTCCTTGGCTGGCTTGGGTATAAGAGGTTATACCCAAGACAGGACTCAAGGTCGGGCCGATCCCCTTTGAGGACTTGGATGATGAAGGCATCACCCAAGGCAAGGAATAGACAAGGGTCTTCAGAGGGCTTGGGTGTAAGAGGTTACACCCAAGACAGGATTCGAACTCATCTTCGATTTTCTGGAGGGCTTGGAACCAAGGGGTTCCAAGACGGCGAGCTTCACGGCCGCCTAAGGACATCTTGGAACCAAGGGGTTCCAAGAAGGTGAGCCTCATGGCCACCTAAGGACATACTTTGTATGGCATTCGTATCCTTTTTATTAGATAAAAATTATGATTATGTTAAATAAGCATTGAAGTTAGATTGCAATTTAAATTACTTATATATATAGTTATATGTTTGTTATGTTCTAACAATCTGTTCTGCAGGTTAATGATCTCTAAATAGTAGGGACATTACATGGAAACTTACTAACTCGTTTAGAAAATAAAGGATAAAAGAGATGAAGGGTTAGGAAATCTAATCTAAACCTAAGAACAATGACAATAAAGGATGATGCTTTGATAGATGGATTCCATAATCAAGCCTTGCTTCGCCATGCAGAAACAACTATACAAAATTGATGCAATCTGTAAAGGATAACAAAGGGTTTTCATATGATGAACATTCATTCAAACACCCAATATTGGCATAGTTTAAGTAACTATCCACAATCGAACTAGTGCTTGACAAGGTTTAGGCTAACTTTGCATTGTAGCTTACAATCAACAAACTTCAAAAAGTATGAACCGGAATTTCATCAAATACCATTGTATTTCTCCATATAAACACATATATGTATGTATATATGTATATATATTTGTATGTGTATATATGTATATATATGTATGTTTTAATTCATACACACACAGATACATATATATGTACATATACATACATATATACACATACACACTATAATGTCCTGTTTTAGGTATAATGTAATATAACCACAAAATGTAATGTTCTGATACCACTGTTATGTTTAGTTTTAGAACAATGTAATATAATCATAAAATGTAATGCTCTAATATCACTTGTAATGTTCCTTATTGAACATAACATGCATTTTAGGACAATTAATGTCTGATTCTTATAATAAACTTATGTATTTGGAAATAAGAATGTAATTATATGATAGATGATAATGATCAAGCCATTGGCTGTCTCTGATTTATACAATTAAGATTATGCTTAAGTGAATTGATATCAATATGCACTAAGTGCGCAATTACTTGCTGTTTCAAATAAAACAATATAAATATGCAATGGACTAGAAGTCGATATTGCCAATGTCAATATGAATGGCTGTATCTGATTTGGAATATATAGTATGCACAATTGGTTATTGGTGTTTCAGATCTGCAAAAATGATATGATGCAATGTATATAGTGCTGTGTCTGATGTGAATAATCCTTGGCTTCATGCACACGATATTGGGCCTTCGGCTTGCTCTCCTTGAGCTCTTCCAAACTGGAATAAGAAACTGTTAGTTATACAGTGTCAGTCGGTCTCCTTCTAACAGATTCTGCAGAACAAAATGTGTGAATGGCCTATCGGCCTTACACATTTTGTATTTTGATTATTCATGATTAACCACAGCGATACCTTAACCGATGTGTATGCTTAGTAAGGAATTAACAAACAAACAATACTGTGTTAAATCGGTTTATCCGATTGATCATTAGTTAGCAATAGTTAATGCATAACAAACTAATGATTAATATATTCTGTCACCCTATTGGAAGGTTGCGACTCTTAACTACAGTCGCATCCTCCTGAGGATAGTCGACTCTCTTCGGGGCATTCATATAATCGGTCTCGCCTTCATTGTTGACCAACGGAGTGATAAGAATCACAGATGGTGTCAAGCAGACTGTTTATAGATATCAGAAAATCATATTTATTGTTTCAGATCGAGCATAGAGCATTTGGTGATAGACAACTGTAGGTGATAGATAAGTATCGAAGAATACTTTTCTGCATATCGTGCCAAACGCATATTGTATTGGTTGGTTCGATAGCATATCGAAGGAGCAACATCTCGAATTATGCATAACAGATACCTTGATTGATCAACTAGAAATATGCTTCTGCATACGGTGAATCGGCAGATCAACATAGGAATCACATCAGATTGTATCGACATACTTCTGGATATCGTGCAAACACTTACTGAAAATCGATATCCATATTCATATATCACAGACAGGTTGAATATATAATCTGCGACAAGAACAAAGATATATTCAGACCAATCATATATTAATATCAAATTGAGAACACAGTACAAATAAAATTTAAAATTCCCTGCATACTCAAATCTGATCAAAATTTAACATGGTATCAGAGCAGGATTGAGCAAAGATCAGATCAGATTCATATAAGCAAGATTATCTTCTATTATTGTCTTCAAGTTCATCTATTTCTATCAACGTCAAGATGGTGAATGGAATTAGAGTTGAGGACAAACTTGAAGGAGCATTAAACTTCATATCTTGGAAGTTTAGAATAATGCTTGCTGTGGGGGAAAACGAATTAGACGAATTCGTGAAGGATGCGGTACTGGAACCAAAGGAAGAGGATCGGAAGCCTCAATGGAAAGAAAGAACAACAAAGCAATGAAAGTGTTGGATGACTCCGTGAAAGATCACATTCTGCCAATCATCTCCAAGATGACGAAGGCATGTGACATGTTCAAAACATTAGAGGAGATGTATGAGATCAACAACACGAGTCAAGCTCTTGCACTGAAGCAACAACTTCACCACATCAAGATGACGAAAGGAGAATCCATCATGTCCTTCATGAGGATTACCAAATTGAGAGATCAATTCTCCACCATTGGACACACCATAAATAACAAAGAATTAACCATGTTGGCTCTTAATGGTCTTCCTTCATCATGGGAGTCATTTATTCAAGGGATAAGCGCAAAATCAAAATTCCCTAAGTTTGATCGATTGAAGAAAAACTGCATTAAAGAAGAGTCAAGATTGGCTACAAGAGGTATTGGCCAAAGCTCCACAAATGAATACATTCATGTTCTTGCCATGCACTCCTCAAAGAAGAAGGGTAAGAAAGGACACTCCAAAAGAAAGAAAGATAAGGAATCAAATGGTGCTCCTACACACAAAAGAAGGAAGGACATTTATGAAATCCAATGCTTTAGATGTGACAAATATTCACCACGCAATGAAATGTCCAACCAGGACTATGCCTCAAGCTTCCATTGGGGATGTTGGTGAGACTATTCCACAAAAGGATTCAGATTGATTCATATTTTGATTTGAAAGAGATAAGTTTTCTTTTTGGTTGAATAATGTTCATGAATTTAATATTTACTTTTTTTTTTAATTCATGCAATAACATTATGCGTGTTATTTGTGAAACAACTTTGTCAGCAGATGTTCTCTTACAACAAGATGCATTTGGATATCTTGTGTTTTAAATTTCTTCAATTTACTATGAGAAATTTGTCCCTTACATTTAGGACATCTTTAGAATCACAGTCTGTTGCTTTTTCAAGCTATAGAGTTTTGAAGTTCTATTTGTGATGAAGAGATTGAAATTCAAGAGGAATATGTAGAGGACTTTAGTGGAGATTCTCAGATTTTGCATTTCCATTTTTTTTTTATAAAACAAATATCTACTTGCAGAGGTGCAACAGTTCACTTGTGAAAGTTATAGAGGCATTTGTGCTGGTAATGATAGCATCTAGGGTTACAAAGCCAAGTTGAGACAAGAGGGCTCTCTCAGTGAGAGGGAGCATACTGAAAGGGGATTTTGTTCTAAATCTCAAGATGATCATATTCCTTCCGAGGGCTCAATCTTATGACAGTAGATCCATGGTGGTTTTGGATCTAGCACTTCCAGTCGTATGAGGATCATATTAGATGATGAGAGTCTCCTGAAGCGAGATATCTTCCATGATTGGGACCATGTGAGTAGGGGATGCTTCCGTGATAGAGGGAGCAGCTAAGAGGATGTGCTTCGATTGATATCGGAGGATCTTGGTCATATTGGTTCAGAGGGAGTGGACCGTGTCAAGATGGTTTCTCTAGTGATCAGTCAAAGGACTATGATTCATGGGATGGAGTCCCATGGCCTTTATGTTGATTCCTAGGTCATGATATTCCTGGATAGATGAATACTTGGTGAGCTTGGAATACACCAAGAGTGATGCAGACTCCAACCTTGTGTTTCATGAAAGGTCTAATCATGTGGAGATCAAGTATCACTATGTTAGAGACATGGTGGAAAGGTATGCTATTCACCTAAGATATGATGTGAAAGGCTTTCTAAAGACATGGTGGAAATGTATGCTATGGTGGAAAGGCATTCCATTCACTAATGTATTCTTCTTTTCAAAAGATGTTTTAAAGTGTAAACTCTTGTGATTGCATTTCTCTTTGAGAGAGACGTAAGGTGAAAGCCCTTATCTACACCCTTTGATATGGTTCATGGTGGATGTCATGCGTGTGACGCCATGACAAACATCACGTGAGAGAGTCAAGTGATGATTTTCTTGTACTTGTGTGTTTACCCTTTGGATGAGCCATGGTGAATATCATTGTGAGGTGACGATCTCACAATGATGAACACTTGTACATCTCACCATTATTGTGAGGTGATGATCTCACAATAATGGTTGATATCACGTGAGGCAATATCTATGAATAAACCATAATGGTGGATGTCACGTGAGGTGATATCTATGGATATGCCATGATGGTTGTGTTGACGTGTATTTTGTACACTATCAAACACAGAATAAAATACCTAAGGGTACCTTATCCTCTCTTGAATAAAGCCTTTGATTGCTGAAGATATCGCGAAAAAGGATCAATCATGATGACTCCAAGGTTCTTGTATGTAGGGTCTCTACGTGTGGATAAGCTCTTTATGGTATGATGTGATTTGCTGGAATCACAAGGGGACTTACATTTTGATGCCTGAACTTCTGATTTGCTTTGAATATTGCTGGACATAGGATTTTACTAACTTTGACTTGAAAAAAAGAAAAAAAAGAGGAGGGCGAGGAGAGGATCTAATCCTAATACTAAGAATGTAGGAGCAATGATTGATCTTTGATGAAATTCTAACTAGGTCTTGTTTTGACATCGCAGGACCATCTCCCCAAGGCTAGTGCGATCTTCGAAGGGAAGCTTTATGATGTTTAAATCATCACTGCAGGCAGAGACACCATCAGGTTGATGCATATCAATGAAGAAGCGACAATTGAAGTTAAGCTTAAGCTGAATGATTCCAGTTGACTACGCAAGGCAAGTCTGCAATCAACAAACTGCTAGTAGTATGGATATACGAATTCCATCATCAATCAAGCACATTTCTTCCACTCATCTAATAACATGAAATCAAATATGAGAAGTATAAAGACCATGCAAATTGTCGAATCGACCCATAAATTTCACCATTTCTTCAATGAAGTTACAAGTCTTTTACAACAACATCTTGGCAACAATCTTTGCCTTCTCTCTCTACTCTACTCTAATTGCTTCCAACTATTCTCTAACTATTCTAACTATTTTCAACTCTCTAACTATTATCTAACTATTGCTAATTAGCTTTTACAAATGAAATGCCAGGGCTTATATAGTGCCCACAATACAATTCGATGGCCTAGATCAATTCGAGATCAATGGCCAAGATTCAACAATGAAAACCCTAATTAGGGTTTGTTACAACCATTACATAACATTTAATGCTTGACCAATGAAATAATTGTATTGCTTTTAATAGAATATTAAAATATGTTAATTTTAGTATTAATGCTCATTCAGTGTATATTCTATTTTAGAAAGATCGTCTTCGATCTTCTCAGCAGTTTCTTTTAGAAACTTGCTATTCTTGTAAATAGCTTGTATTATTTATGAGCGTTTTGCTCATTCTGTTCAATCAATCAATTCTTTGAAATCCATTGCGTGTTTTCGCACTGTATTATGGTATCAGAGCTACAGGGATTTTTTCGAAAATTTTTTAATCCTAATTTCCAATTAGTGGAAATTTTCGAAATTATTTTGGAAATTTTTTTTTTTTTTGGCTTCTGGGCGGGATCGTTTTTTTGGCGCGAGCTGCAGGGGTGTCGCGTTTTTTCGCGATTTGTGTTCGGTTCGTGGTTCGTAACCTATTCCCGGCGTCGTGTTCTATTTTCGGCGTCGATCTGCCCTGCAACCTCCACTGTTCGTGACCTCCGGCGTCGCGACCTGCGTCACTTTGGCACCTGCGACTTGTCTTCGGCGTTGATCGCGACCTGAAACTCTCTACACACAGCGTCGCGACTTCAACTCTGGGCTCGGTTCGGGTGACGCGACTGTGCCTTCCTTCTCCGGGCCAAGGTTTCTTCAGTCACCTGCAACTTGTCACTGTATCTGAGAAAACAATGGCGCCCACGGATTCTGCATTTTTCGACTGAGGTGTTTACCTCCATTTTTTTATCGAAAATATTTTTTTCTTACAGATTCTTGGTGGGTTTTTCGAAACCTAATCTGGGTTGTTGTTCAATTTTTCTGGGTGCCTCGATTTTCGTGCCTCGATTTTCGAGCCCGCGAATCCAGATTCTGACAGGAGAATCCTTCTGGGTTTTTTGCACGCTTTTCTGGGTTGTCCTTGGATTTTTCTGGGTCAGCCAGGAATTTTTCTTGGGAACCGTGCAAATGGCTTCTCTCACCAATCTGATGCTCGAAGGCAGTCAACGCTTTAATGGTCATAACTACAACATCTGGAAGCAGCGTATGTTGACCATTTTTGAATATAGGCGTCTTGACCAGCTTGTTTTGGGCAAAGAACTCAGTCCTGGTACACCTGGTGCAGATCAAGATAAGTTTGATGAACGCAATCGGGAGGCAGTCATGCTTCTCAAACTCTCAGTAACTGATGATCAGTTACCGCAGATTCCTTCCGGCAAGACAGCTTCTGACATCTGGAAGCATCTGAAGGAATTGCATGAGACATCCGACAAGAGCCGAGCATTCTTTCTGAAGAATCAGTTGTTCTCCATTATGATGGACGAACGTATGTCCTTATAGGAGCACCTCACGAGGATTAAGGACATTCGAGATCAACTCGAAGCTATTGGTCGGACTATGGAGGAAGAAGACATGGTTGTAATCACTTTGAAAAGTCTTCCGAAATCGTATGAACACTTCATTGAAACCCTCAATATTACTTCCACTAATGTTGATCTGAAGTTTTCAGAACTGTGCACCAAACTTCTACAGCAGGATCGCTGGAAACAGCAATTTGGTAGTGGTACTACATCAGCCTCCTCGGAAAATGCCTTCACAGCTCAATCCTTTCAGAAGGATAAAGGCAAATTTCAGTCCTCTCAGTCTTCTCAGCAGAAAGGCTCTTCTCAGACACAGGATGGAGCTAAGAAGAAAAATGTGCAGTGCAATTACTGTCACAAGTACGGCCATATGAAGAAAGATTGCCGTCAGAGGCTCGCTTCTGAACAAAAGAAGCAGGGAGGGTCACACCAGAAGGCGCATGTTGCAGAACATTCCGAGCAGAAGGAGTCCGCCTTTTATGCTTTTATGGCTAAGAGGTCTTCAGATCATGCCAGGTCTTCTGCTTGGTACATCGATTCTGGTGCATCACGTCACTTTTCTCATCGGCGTGACTGGTTTACAGACTTCTCACCTTTCAGTGATTCCGTTGTATTTGGCGGAGGTGAGGAGTATACAGTTGTTGGCAGAGGCACTGTTCAGATACAGTCTGGTGGCAGGACTCTTCTTTTTCTGAATGTGTATTATGTTCCTGGAATGGAACTTAATCTGCTTTCTGTCAGCCAGATTATGAGGAATTCTCCTCAACTAGATGTGGTGTTCAGTGCTCACAAGTGCTCCATCATTGATCGGGAGACTCGTCTTACTGTTGCTGTTGGTCTAGAGGATCATGGCCTATATAGGCTCCTTGACACTGGTGATTCTCCTGAAGTGGCTCTGGCAGCTCGTGTTTCTCCTCTTAGCACTTTGTGGCATCAGCGATATGGACATCTCAACATTCAGTATCTCTCTCAGCTGTCTCGGGAGGGACTTGTTTCAGGGTTACCTGATATTCAGACTCAGCATCTTGGAGTATGCGGCGCCTATCAAGCTGGCAAACAGCATCGAACTTCATTCCCACATGGAAAGTCTTGGCGCGCATCTAAGGTACTTCAATTACTTCATGCTGATATTTGTGGTCCTATGAATACATCTTCTGTTACTGGTTGCAAATATTTTTTGCTTATTGTAGATGATTTCAGTAGAAAGATGTGGGTGTACTTTCTTAAACATAAATCAGATGTATTTAGTATCTTTCAGAAGTTTAAGTCCTTTGTTGAAAAAGAGTCTGGACAAAGTATCATTACTCTTAGGACAGATAACGGGGGGGAATTTTGTTCTTCTGCATTCTCCAACTTCTGTGATACCCATGGCATCAAACGCCAGTTGACTACACCCTACACTCCTCAGCAAAACAGTGTTGTCGAGCGTCGCAATCGTACGGTTGTTGAGATGGCTCGTTCTATGTTACAACACAGGAGTGTTGCGAATAAGTATTGGGCTGAAGCAGTATTTACTGCTGTCTACCTTCTTAACCGTTCTCCTACTCAGGCTGTTAAGGGGAAGACTCCAGAAGAGGTTTGGTCTGGTCGGAAGCCTCAGATCAGCCACCTGAAGGTTTTTGGCTCTGTTGCCTATGTTTGGATTCCAGATGCTAAGCGCTCCAAGTTGGATTCCAAAAGCCAGAAACTTATGATGACAGGATACAGTGATCACCATAAGGCCTACAGACTGATAGATATAGACACTGAACGTCTTATCTTCAGTCGTGATGTTGTATTTGATGAAGACAGTGGATTTTTTCAGTCCCCTTCTTCTGAGCAGATTTCTGATGGTCAGCCTCACAGTGTTCTTATTCCATTAGGTTCGCCTGATGGGAGGGATGATGCAGAATCTATTTTCGATGATGCACTACCTGAGTTCCCTCCGGAGAATAATCCTCCTCTTGCTGCTCCTGTTCCTGATCCTGAGCCTCTTCCAGCTCCTCCAGATGTTAGCACTTCTACTCTCCGGCCTAAATGGTGGGCCAAGACTATTGGTGATCTCAGGGATACTGAGCTCATTGAGGGTAGAACCTCCCGTAATAAGAGCAAACAGCAGCATACAGTCAATTTTGCTCTCATGGCTAACATACACAGTGTTTTTGAACCTCAGACATATTCAGAGGCTAAAGGTATACCTGAGTGGGAACAGGCTATGGAAGCTGAGTTCCAGAGTCTTCAGAAGAATCACACTTGGGCCCTTTCTGATCTTCCTTCAGGGAAGAAGCCCATTAGCTGCAAATGGGTGTACAAAGTAAAATACAAAGCTGATGGAACCCTAGACAAGTATAAGGCTCGTCTTGTTGCTCGTGGGTTCTCACAGAAAGAAGGCATTGACTACGAGGAGACTTTTGCTCCTACAGCCAAAATGAGTACCATACGGCTCGTTCTTGCCTTAGCAGCCCAGTTCAGTTGGAAAGTCCATCAAATGGACGTAAAGAGTGCCTTTTTGAATGGTGACTTACAGGAAGAAGTCTACATGACGCAACCCCCAGGATTCAAGGTTGCTGGTCAAGAACAGAAGGTCTGTAGACTAGTCAAAGCACTCTATGGTCTGAAACAAGCTCCTCGGGCTTGGTACATGAAAATTGATAAGTACCTGACAGATCATGGCTTTCAGCGGAGTCCATCTGATGCAAACCTGTATATCAAGCATACTAGTAATGATATTCTGTTTGTAGTTGTCTATGTGGATGACTTAATCATTACTGGCAGTTCAGCACATTTGATCACTGGGATCAAACAGGATTTGTGCCGCACTTTTGATATGACAGATTTGGGACTTCTACATTACTGCTTAGGAGTTGAAGTTTGGCAGACTGAGACCAGTATCTTTCTCTCTCAGTCCAAGTATGCCAGAAGTCTTGTGGACAGGTTCAGAATGCAGGATTGCAAACCTGCCTCTACTCCTATGGAACCCGGGCTCAAACTTTCAGCTCAGTCATCCTCACCAGTTGTGGATGAATCTCTGTTCAGGCAACTAGTGGGCAGTCTCATCTATCTTACTGCTACTAGACCTGACATCAGTTTTGCAGTGAGCTACATTTCACGCTTCATGACAGCTCCCAAGGCTGATCATTGGTTAGCAGCGAAGCGTGTGCTGCGTTATGTGAGTGGCACTTCTGATTATGGACTTCTGTACACTCGGAGTTCTGATCCTATACTCAGTGGTTACACAGATTCTGACTGGGCAGGTTCGATTGATGACCGTAAGTCTACAGCAGGGTATGTGTTTAGTTTGGGATCTGGTGCTGTCACATGGACTAGTAAGAAGCAGCAGGCAGTGGCTCTCTCCTCGACGGAAGCAGAGTATCGGGGAGCAGTTAAGGCATCTTGTGAGGCGGTTTGGCTTCGGCGAATGCTTGCGGATATGCATGTCTCCCAGGCAGGTCCTACTCCCTTGTTCTGTGATAATCAGGGAGTGCTCAAACTCGCCAAGAATCCAGTCTTCCATGAAAGAACCAAGCATGTGGAAACGCATTGTCACTATATTCGACAGCTGGTTGAAGACGGATCCATCCAGTTGCTGTATGTTCCTACCTCGGAGCAGCCAGCAGACATATTCACCAAGCCCCTTGGTCCTGATAAATTTGTAAAATTCAGGGGGTCTATAGGTGTAGTTAATAGATTGAGCATTAAGGGAGGGTAATAGAATATTAAAATATGTTAATTTTAGTATTAATGCTCATTCAGTGTATATTCTATTTTAGAAAGATCGTCTTCGATCTTCTCAGCAGTTTCTTTTAGAAACTTGCTATTCTTGTAAATAGCTTGTATTATTTATGAGCGTTTTGCTCATTCTGTTCAATCAATCAATTCTTTGAAATCCATTGCGTGTTTTCGCACTGTATTAGCTTTGACACATGTCTTCTCTAGAAAATTCCACCAATGGATAGCTGGGGTAGTGTTGACGTGTATTTTGTACACAATCATACACAGAATAAAATACCGACAGGCATCTTATCCTCTCTTGAGAAAATAGTCTCTAACTGCTGAAGATCTGCAAAAAGGATCAGTTAGATGGACTCCAAGGTTCTTTTAGTGGGGTCTCCACGTGTGGACAAGGTTTTTAGTGGTATGATGTGATTTGCTGTTTCCTCTAAGGCGTCTTACGTATTCAAAAGCTCGAAGATTTTACTAAACTAAAAGGAACTTTCAAAAAAATGGAAAAAGGACAGGGTTTAAGAGGTCTAATCTAGCCTAACCCTATGAATGACTTAGCATGAATGAGATTTGGCAAGACTCAACCAACTTCAATTTTGCCATAAGATAACAACTCAATTGAAATTAGTGCGATCTTCTAAGGTAATAATGGTATTCAATGCATCAAAGACCAAGGACACTACTACGAAGGTACATATCCTAGATGCGAAAATGCTTGAAGATTAAGGACTCAAAATGTTTTCCAGTCGACCACGCAAGGCGTTCCTACAATCAGCAAGAAGCTAGTGGTTTGGATTGCGAATCCTACCAAATATCAAACCTCACACTTAGTCTTTCAAATTAACAAACTACTTCGATTGAGCGTGATTCAAGTACATCCAACAACCATGAAGATAACTCAAGAAACTTGCAACAAAACACCATAACTTCAATATTTTATTGATTTCCAAGTCATCATGTACAACAATTGCTTGAATTTCTCTCTTCAAGACTCAATCTTGCTACAAAATAAAAATTGCTTCTAACTCTAATCTCTCTATTACATCAACTATTATCTCTCACACTTCTTCACTATTTATCTATTACCAAATGAAATGAAAAATGGGGGTATAAATAGCATCCCCAGTTACAATGAAAGGTCCAGATTGAAAGTAAATCAATGGACAAGATCATGACACCTAAACCCTAATTAGGGTTTGTTACAAATGACCTCCTTTTTACTGAACAATATTAAATACATAGCCAAATATTAAATTTGGCACAAAAATCTAGGAGGTATCAACCAATGAGAAATAAGATGTCATGTCATCTGTAACAACCTTTCATCTAGAATCTTATTCCCTTTCCAATTCTCTTTCTTAGCATATGCAATGAATTTTGTCACGATTCCTTCGATTTCTGTGATTGGAATCTCGGGAAGATTCTTGATACTCTCTTCTAAGTGGATAATCTGATCAAATGCATCTAGAAGAGCTGTGTCCCAAGTAGGTTCAAGTTCCTTTGTTCTATCAATCAGGAGCATGGTAGCATACATCTGATCATACTGCTCATCTGTAACATCTGCGTCCTTGCGAAAGATGATCTTGATTCTATCCTCAAATTCTTGTAAATCCACATCTGTCTCGACCTCGATCCTTCTGCCAAGAATGGTACGAAGTACCTCAAATACTCTGTCCTGGATCGGATTGATCACCTCCTCAACTTGACCACATCTAACACTGATGTCCTCAAAGAGAACACTCTTTATATGGAGTAAGGTTGACCACTGAAACAAACTGTGAGAATCACCTTCTAAGATCCTCTCCTGTGCTAAAATTCTTCTGGATGTGTGTCTTATAACTTTCAAGACAGGGATGACAACGTCCTTGGTATGGGCAAATGCAGCTACTGTTGCCATCAATCTGTGAATAATCTCAAGAACTTGGATAGCCTGATGGGTGATCTTCGACATCCTTGTAACAAACTCTATGGCCACCGTATGAGATCTATCCATCCAACTACATGTACGCTGGACCATATTCCTGAATCTTTCTGCTTCATTGATTGATTGAAGGGGCAATGCCTGCAATGGTGATCTAACTGGATCCTGACGTCCCAAAGGTTCATTGATGTGACTGAAATATGTCCTCCATGCACCGACCTCTTTCTCAAGCTTTCTATTCTTTTCCACTTCTTCTCTAAACTTGTCCTTCAATGCCTCAAATGTGTCGGTGGCATCATCTAAAGTCTGCTCTGCTGTGGATGGTCCTAACTCAATAGTCTGTATATGGTAGTCTTCTGCTAAGATCTCACCCTCATATTTGTCTGCTGCCGGTGTAGCTATCTGCAGTTTTCTAGATCCAGTCTCATCTCGAATCATCTTGGACATCTTTGTAGCCTTCTTTTTCTCTGTTGTCATATGTGAACGTCCCACGAGGCTCTCTAAATCAATTGCACTGTCCTCGTCCTCAATTACGATCACCTTAGTCAATCTTTCCTTCAACCAATCTGGGATATTTGATCTTGTCTCTTGAACTTGAATTTCTTTATGTACTATTTCTTCTTGTCTGGGAGGAGATGTTACTTCATTATCATTATCTAAATCATAGTCTTGGAGAGATCCATCAGATGAAACATGCTGTGCCTGTCCTTCTTCCTGTCTGTCATTCTGTACCATCGATTCCATGGACTCTTCCACTCGAACTGTTCTATCGTCTGGCCTGGAAGAAGTACCTGGTGTTTGATCTTTGTTGGCACCTTGCTTTTTCTTGGAAGGCTCTTTCTTTTCTGATCTTTCCTTTCTCTTCGAACCTCTCGAATGGAGATTGCCCTCACTGGCACATCGAAGGTTACCTTCGCCTGAATTCCTAGGATTAGGATTGCCTTCACTAACACTGGCTCCACCTTCGGCTGGCTTTTCTTCCAAAGTAAAAGACATAGCTATGCCTTGTTCTCTCAACTTCTGATGCTGAACGTCTACCCATCTGCGAGTACAAGACAAGACTGGTGCCATCAAATCATCTAAATCCACGGCCTCGGGCTCATTCCAATTCAAACTTATTGTTTTGCTTTCTCTATCATATGAAGATTGGATGTGCCTGCCGTTGTCCTGAGCTGGGTCGGCTACTCTGTAAATCTTACATTTCCTGATGAAATCCAAAGGCAATCTAGAATGTATCTTTCGTTTCACTTCGAGATCATCTAGGAGATTCATCATAAAATCTTCAATCTGGTACTCATGTCTAAATCTTCTACCGACCGTCTCCTCTAAGTGTCCATGTGGATCAAAACTATTCCTCCAAGCAAAAGATGAAAAAGGATACAAGGCTAACTCCTTCTCTGCGTCATCCATGGCTAAGACATTAGGACATACCTCAACTGAATTACCCAAAATAATAGGTACCTGGACTCCATTCTGATGTCTGTGTTTGAATGCCTTCACATATGCTGCCAACTGCCTTGTTACTTCAAGTAACACAATTCTATCTGTCGGGTACCTCGGCAACATGTATGGAGGTAAAGGACATCCATACACTCTAATATAAGTGAACTTGGGAAACTGAATGAACCAAGCACCGTACCTCTTGATGAACTCCTGGGCATCCTGAGATAATCTGTTGTGAATCCCTCCTTGCAACGTCCTTGTGATGTTCATCGTGAAAGTATCATTGACTAACTTGTAGTTCTTCCCTGGTGGATGATGCAAGTAGGTATAGGATTCACAAACTCTGACCTCGCCGAGTCCTCTTCCAATCACTCCTCTGTGAGGTAGTCCTGCGTACTCAACGCTCCTGATTAAGGCATAGATGACGTATGAACTCATGTGGAAGGACTTAGTAGCCCTGAGTCTTCTCAACTGTACGTCCAAGCAATGGCTAATTATCCTAGCCCAATGTATTGAACCCTTTCCTTGAACAATCACCTGGATGAAGTAAAACATCCATTTCTCAAAATAGAAGGCATGAGGTGCTCCTGTAACTCTGTTGAGCATGGTAATCAAATCTCTGTACTCCTCCTGGAAATCAATCCTGTGTGGTGTGTTCGGTACTTTGCTCAGACGGGGACGACTCTTAAGTAGCCAGTTCTTGTTGATTATGCTTAGGCAAGCATCTGGATCATCATCATACACTGATCTGGCTCCTTCAATGCTCTTGTATATCATGTCCCTGTGCTCTGGAAGATGGAAGGCTTCACTTATGGCTTCCTCTGAAAGGTACGCCAAAGTGTTTCCTTCGTTGGACACAATTGTCCTGGACTGCGGATTGTAATGACGGGCACACTCGATCATCAACTCGTGGCACTGAATGGCTGGAGGAAAACCGGCCGCCTTGATGATGCCACTCTCTATTATTCTCCGGGCGACAGGTGATGGCTTGCCGATGTAAGGGACCTCTCGAAACTTCTTTGTGCTAAAGTTCCCCAAGTTGGTATCTCCAATGTTGCTCCACTTGGACACGATCTTGGTCTCCACTTCTTCGGTCTTCTGATCTTCTTTCATGAGAGCCGAGCGACTGGTGGATGCTCCCGCCTTTGGGGTCGCCATACCTACACAACATTTCATTATAAGAAATAGATTTTGCAATAAATAACGTAAATAAGAGAGATAAATTTTAGGAAACCTCATGATAAGTCTCTAGAGTTATCATTTCCTAAAATACAACGATTAAGCCAAGAGAAAATTCAAGAATCAAAATTTCAAAATTTGAAATATGACGATGAATGAATAAAGCAATAACAATTAAATCGCCATACCTCGATAGAGAGCTAACTCTAGAATGCAAAAGATAAAATTCGCTTAGGCAAAATTTGAGGTATAAAGTAATCTTCAATATGATCTCCTCAAAATTGTCTTCGCCACCTCTGGAGAGAATGTGATCTTCAATTATTGCCTTGGACGTGGTCTCAAATGGATCTTCAAGTTCGCACAAACAAATCTCCAAGTTCGCACTTGGTGTGGTCTTCAAATGAATCTTCAAACTCGCACCACCCTTGGTCTTCAATGTAATTCGCACTCTATATTAGCGCCACCTTTGGTATGAAATCGCACTAAGCGCGCCACCCTTGGATGAATGAAACTCGCACCACCTTTGAAGTGTCTACGCCACCTTGGATAATATTCACACTATCTTCGCTTTCCTCAATTCGCATGTAGAAGGATAAAATAATGATGTGAAAATAATAGTTTTCACCCCCCTATATATAGCGCTTGCATCTCTCCATTTACTAAGGCCGACTTGGTAAAATATAATAATTTCAAACGATTTTAAATGATTTTTAATTAAATAACAAGGCCGACCTCCATATATGAGCGCTCCAATTCGATTTTTTATTAATTAAATAAGTAATTATTAATGCCTTGCGTTTTTTTAAATGAGAATTTCGATTTTAAATAAAGGCAAAAAATAATTAATAAGAGATAACGCCATATTAAATGCCAAATAAAAATGGATTTTCAATTTTTTAAATCGATTTAGCATTTAAGGAAATTCGAATTGTTTAATTTGGCGCCAAAAATATGAAAATAAAGGGACGTACCTCATCGCTCTGGTCCCTTGGAGAGGGACAGGAGCGATTCACCATCTTTGGCATGATTCTTGCGTTTTCAACGTTTAACTCCTTCATTTCCACGTCCCAAATCGATCATCTGGTGGTTCTTCGAATTCGAATTTCTTTCTTGTGCGAGCAAATGCATCTTATGACCATTATCGCCCTGGTCCCTTGGAGAGGGACAGGAGCGATCCTAAGTTTTTAGCTTGAAATTCTCCATTTTGGTACGATCCTCTCCTTGTATCATCTTCCAAATGCCATTTAAAACTTTGTGCGTCCTTGTCTTAACGTGACTTTCAAAGAATGTCATGTGTTTTGTCTAACATCGCCCTGGTCCCTTGGAGAGGGACAGGAGCAATCTCCATGTCTTTATGTTCATCTTGTATCTTTGACCTTCGTACCTCCATTGTAAGGCGAATAATATCATTGCTTGTGCCCTTTGCGCTTATTCTATTTGTCTTCATTATGTGTTTGGACGCATTAAAGGGACCATCGCCCTTGTCCCTTGGGGAGGGACAGGAGCGATCCATTATTTTTCCTTGATCTTGGCGACTTTTAAACTCCGATCTCCTTTGCAATGTCCTTCAAACGTCGTCCTTCGCACTTCCTAACCTTGCTTCGCCTTGATCTTTGAAGGAACGTGAGTGTTTTGATAGTATCGCCTTGGTCCTTGTCCAAAGGACAGGAGCGATCTTGATTTTTTCACGTTCAATATGCATTTTTGACCTTCGATCTTCCATTGTGATGTTTTCCAAACGCCATCCCTTGTCTCGCTTAACCTCGCATTGTTTCGATTTTGGAGGAATATGAGCGCTTTTGATAGGATCGCCCTGGTCCTTGTCCAAAGGACAGGAGCGATATGAGCTTTTACCTTGATTAGCAATGTTTGGACGTTTAAAACTCTTGTATGTTATCATCAAATGATGGCTTGAACCTTGTTTATCCTTATGGAGTCTTGACTTAGCACGTACTTGAAGCAAAACGAAGGATCCAAAGCAAATCGCCCTGGTCCCTTGGAGAGGGACAGTAGCGATATGGTCCCTAGGTCCATTTTGGTGATTATTTAACGTTTGAAATCTTCATGCATCACCTTTCTACCCTTCCGTGGACCCTTTAAGACCTTGCGAAATCTTGTCCTTACGTAAATTTTGCCTGAAATGGCTAATACATCTAACATCGCCCTGGTCCCTTGGAGAGGGACAGGAGCGAAGTTCATCATTGCGAGCTTGTTCTTGTTTTTATCAACTTGCAATCATCTTCATTACGTGAAATGATGTCCTTTCGACCTTCTTGGTTGCTCGAAACTTGTTTGCCTTTTGAAATTTACGCCATTATGTAGATATCGCTCTGGTCCCTTCCCATGGGACAGGAGCGATCTGGGTCTTGTGGCCTTCATTTCACTTTGTCACCTTCCAAATTTATATTCAACGGACTTGTCCTCCTTCACTCTATTCGCCCATGCCTTGACATTGTTTGTAATTTTGCAAAAAAGGTAATTATATCAAAAATCGCTCTGGTCCCTTCCTGAGGGACAGGAGCGAACTAGGCATTTAACACTGGTAGGGACGTCCCAAAAATCTTCAATTTATATTCAATGTGTTCATCTCATGCTCTCTTTTGTTTTTGAACGTAAACTTGCCTTGACCCTTGTCTGGATTTTGCATAATGAAGGAAATCGCTCTGGTCCCTGGGAGAGGGACGAGAGCTACAAGGTACCTCGCCCTGGTCCCTTGGAGAGGGACAGGAGCGATTTGGTCAATATAGGTCATTCTCCTTCGTTTTTGCATATCAAATTATATTCATTTGGCAAAGCATCTTCCTTTGGACGTCCTCAAATTGCTAAGTCATCAAAATCTTGCAAGGACGAGGCGAAATTTGATTTGTAGCTCCGGTCCTTCACTGAGGGACAGGAGCGATTTTCCTCCTGGAGGCCTTTCTGTGCTCATGAAAATCTTCAATTTATATTTAATGGAAAGATCTCGCCGTTCTCCATCACTTCAAACGTAAAATTTGTCTGGACTCTGCAAGGATGATGAGATATTTGAAATTGAGCTCCCGTCCTTCACTGAGGGACAGGAGCGATTTTGCTCCTACAGGCCAAAATAACAAGATTTTTCACATTTTAACACTTCACGAGGCGAAAACAAATCAATTCCAATGCCCAGGATCAAAATTCAAAAAAGTCAAAATTTGGTCAAAATATTCAATCGGACAAAAATTCACATTGACGGTCAACACTTAGACAAGTTTAAGCTCCGCATGAACATTCCAATTGAAAATTAGACTAATTTGGCGAATTTATTGCATTCAAAATTTGCATTCTAGAAAAGAAGCTCAAAAGCTCTCAAAAATGACTGGATTTTGGCTTGAAAAGGCAAAATTTAAAACCCTAAGGCTTGGCCCTAAATCCAGACGACCAACTAACTGACAAAACCCTAAAAACAAAAGCGAAAACGAGCGAAAAACAAGCAAAAAGAGGGGGTCCCCATTTGCTATGGGGCGATGTGTGAAATGGTCACAACAGGTAGGTACATCGGGGTTTGTGCCACCTTCCATGAGTTAGGTACATTGAATCTGGACATGCTGAGGTGGACCACACTGACTGGAGAAGTGATGACTAGGATGCCAGCTCGTCCGACACTTGTAACTTGGTAAATATGTTGTTGAGAAGCTAGCTTTAATTAATTCATCTGGAACTATCTGCTTCTTCAACGAACCCTTTGCTTTGACTTCTTGTGTCCTTGATTTGCAGGATGATGATGTACCTCGCCTTGAAACGCTGGATTGGAGGAGGCCGCCCTTGTCCTTGCTTGATCGTCCTTGAGGAGACCGTCCTTGATCTGGCTTGATTTTCCTTGAGGAGAACCTTCCGACTTGCAGATCCTCCGAGCTTGGAGTCGCCATCTTGATACCTACACAACATTTCAAAATTAGTAATATATTTTGCAACGTGGAAATATAGACTAGAAAGAGGATTTAAGTTTTAAATTAGGAAACCTCATGATAAATCTTTGAATTATCATTTCCTAAATTTACTAAGCCACTTGAGATTGAAAATTGAAAATTCAAAATTGAGACTAGGAGAATCTCGCCATACCTCCACTTGGGAATTAACTCTAAGAAAAGATGCAAAATTAAGCAAGTTTGCTAGGCAAAATGTGGATCAAAGTCTTCAAAATGTGCTTCTTCTATCAACTTCACCACTTCTAGCCTTCAACGTCTTGAGGAAAATTCGCTCCACCTCTAGCCTTCAACTCGCACTCCTTCTTGGACCAGATTTCGCACTCCTTTATTGCTCCTTCAAAATCGCACTTGGACAAATGATTGAAAGATGGATTAACATGCTCAACACACCCCTCTTAAATAGGCGCTCATCTTGATAATTGCTCCTAGGCCGACTTGGAAAATAGGCCCAAAAAACAAATAAAATTTAATAAAAGAGGGGGCCGACCTTGCAAAATAATACCCCAAGCGCTCCCTTTTTTTAAAATTTAATTTAATAATAATTAATTAAATGCCTTTGTAATTAAAAACTTCGATTTTTTAAAGGCTTTAAATTAATTATTGAATGTCCATGCGCTATTTTTTAAATACCAATTTAATTAAATCTTTCACATTTTTATCGAATTTGGCATTTCAATGTAATTCGAAAATATTGGCGCCTAAGCATGGGAGGAATAAGGGACACTAACCATATCGCTCTGGTCCCTGGGAGAGGGACAGGAGCGCTCCTTCATTTTGGCCTTGTTTTTCTTGTTTTTCACGTTCAGAGTCTTGTCTTAGACGTCCAAAATAGCATTTTAATTGGGAATCTTGAGCTTAATTCGTCCCTTTTGTGGAAGGAGTGCGCTTTAAAGTACTTTCGCCCTGGTCCCTTGGTGAGGGACAGGAGCGAACTTGCCTTTTTCCTTGGGTCTTTGTCTCTTTAATCACCAATTTATATCGCAAGGCAAGTAACAATGTTATCCATTCATTCCATGCATACTTTACTCGTCCTTTACAATGCAAATTTGATATTTGAGTGAATATCGCCCTGGTCCCTTGGTGAGGGACAGGAGCGAACCTTTGTTCCTTGTGCTCATCCTTGTTTATATCAACTTGCAATTGTCTTCACGGTGTAAAATGATGTTCTTTACTCCCTTTCGAACACTTGAAATGTGAGTGGCAACTTAAACTTGGACACACTTGAACATTTTGCTCTGGTCCCTTGGTGAGGGACAGGAGCGAATTTGGGCATTTCCATCACCTTTGCGGTCTTTGATACTTTACTTTCTCTCTGAGGCGTTCCAAACATCATTGCCCCTTTGTGTCTTAGCTTGGAGTGATTTAAGCTTGGAGGGAATATTAAATAACCTTGAGTTCGCCCTAGTCCCTGGCTGAGGGATAGGAGCGAACTTTCACTTGTAGGTTCAATCATGCTTTGCTAACTTTTAAAACCATCTTCAATGGATCCGCAATGCTCCCCTTCACTCATCCTCGACATGTAATTTGCTTCATCTTGGCGAGAGATTTGTCTAAGGAAGAAATCGCTCTGGTCCCTGGGAGAGGGACAGGAGCGCCTAGGACAATATGGGCTTCACTTGGCGTTTTTGCAATCTTCAAATTATCTTCAACGGACTCGTTACGCCTCCTTTGCTTGCCTCAAACTTAACACTTACTTGATCTTCGCCCAAAACCTGTCTTATAGGGAAAATCGCTCTGGTCCCTGAGAGAGGGACAGGAGCTATCACTTAAATTCGCCCTGGTCCCTGGCAGAGGGACAGGAGCGATTTTGCTTCTAGGGTCAATTTTCCTCATGATTGCGCTTTCAAGTTATATTCAATTGATAAAATGTATCTCCTTTGATCTTCTCAATTCGCGAAATCGTTCAAATCTTTCAAGGACAAGGCAATTTTGGATTTCAAGCTCCGGTCCTTCAGTGAGGGACAGGAGCGATTTTTGCCCTCCAGGCCCAAATACTTCACTTTTCACCATGAAATGTCTTTGCTAGGGAAGATATCATCCTGCTTCATGCTATGAATAAAAGTTAATGTCCAAAAAAGGTCTAAAATTGTGCATATAAAGAAAAGCGCTCTGGTCCTTTAGTGAGGGACAGGAGCGAATTTGACCTTCTAGACAAAAACTTCATCATTTCATTGTTTTTGATCAAGTCTGGATGCTCTATCACGTTCATTTTGTCCTCCATCATGCCTTTGATGTCTCAATTTGTCCAAACAAGGTCAGGAATGACTCCACTAATCTTTTTCGCTCTGGACCCTTGGTGAGGGACAGGAGCGCTTCGCCTTGGTCCTCCTGGGAGGGACAAGAGCGAAATTCGCTCTGGATCCTCAGTGAAGGACAGGAGTGAAATTTGACTTTTCGAACTCTCTATCAGGATAACTTTTATGGAATATAACATTTAAGTATAAGAAAGAAGAAACATAGAAGTTCTTATACTTTAAGTTATATTCCATATATACTTTCAGGATGTTTGAGAGTGGTTTCAGACCTCCAGGAGTTATATTGCAAAATCTAGCTTTTTGAGGTTTTTCAATTTCCAGACTTAGTCAAATTCAGGATCAGGACATTCAGACTTAGCCAAATTTCAGGATCAGGACTTTCAGACTTAGCCAAATTTCAAGATCAGGACATCACTCAAGCCGGACTTGCTATCCTATTGATCACCTGGGCAACACTCAAAATGCAAAGGCTAGCTAACAAAACCCTAAAAGACCAAAAAACAAACCCTAAAAAGCAAAAAAAGCAAGGGTCCCCATTTGCAATGGGGCGATGTGTGAAAACGTCACAACAGGTTGATATCACGATGAAGTGATATGTTATCACGGTGAGGTGATAAGCTTCTCTCATTCACATGAGGAGAGTCATTGTGTTAGTCATCACAATGAGGTGATGTGACTTGTGAAGATCAAGAAGGATTCCTCCCTAGTTGAGAGGGAGTGTTAGTGATATAGCGTCAGTTGCTTTCCTTCTAACCAACTCTGCAGAACAAAATGTGTGAATGGCCTATCGGCCTTACATATTTTGTATTTTGATTATTCATGATTAACCACAACAAAAACAATACATAAACACAATCGATGCCTTTGTGGAAGAAATAATTGCAAATATACACTTGTACAATCAGTGGGATGTGTCTCTTGGAACCTTGGGACATGTTTGTTTGCTTACCTTAATCACATCTCTTTAGTAACTGTTGGTTGTTGCTAGTTAAGATGATCTCCTTGCTATCGGCTTGATTCTCCTTTGAACATAAGTGATTGTATTATTAAGTAGAATGGGTGGCAAAGAATATTGTTAATGTGATCGGATCCTCCTTCGGTAAAGATATATGCCTTAATCGTATGATGGACGTATCATCTAATTATATCTCGGGTTCGTAGCTTCATGTATATAGAGTTATCGACATCCTCTAATTTGGACGTTTCTTCTTATGTGTTCTGTCTTTGACTTGCTAAGGGAATTTCCTCCCAATAGCCTCCATCATATAGCCACATTATCCATATAACATTCTACATTTTATTACCATTTTTCAATCCATAATTTATGCCTACATTTACATATTCCTTAATTCTCATTATTTGATCCTATATACATATAAATATTTTGCATACATACAACATTATACTCATGCTATAATTATGTAATAGACAACATTATAATAATAATATAATTCTATAAAACGAGATTGGAGACATACTCCGTATGACAAATCTACCAAAAGAATACGAGTATATATATGTGTGTGTGTGGCACACGTCCCCACACACATACGTACCTGTATCGTCAATGCTAACCTCTTACTACCGGCTCTGCTGACGCAGCTGCAGTTCCCTTTCCTTCCTCTCCGTCGTGTGTCTCCCTTTGCGCTGTGGTTCCTTCCTTATACCCCGTGAAGGGGAAGGGTTGCGTCCCTCCATGGGTCCCTTCCGCGGGAAGGGGTGTGACGGTGGTCGCAACCCAGGCTGCGACTACCATCCCACCTCTTCGTGCGGGGCGGGTGGGGGGGGTAACCGTGATGTGCTTCCCTTATATTACATCGCAGTTCATAATTAACTTTTAGTTTATATAACGTCTTATTTCCATTAACATTATTTATTTAATAATACTTTTCTTCATTATTTAATATATTAAATACATTAACATTTTAATCATTTATTTATATTAACCTTTATTTAATAAATTAACAATATTTAATGATTTATTTCCTCTTTTAGTATATTAACATTATTTAATAAATTTACATCAGGTGATACAGTAGGGGTTATCACTGTCCCTCCGGCTCAATTTTGCTTGTCCTCAAGCATATTTAGATCTTCCTCTTTTTCCCAAGTACCATCCTCATTTGGGAGATTCCTCCATTTAATTAGGTATTCGGTAATGGTTCGGTTCCTAAGCTCCTTTTTCCGTGTATCCAGAATGATCTTAGGGTACAAAGTGAGTTTCCCTTCATCATCTAGGGGAGGTAGTTCATTGCATGGAGCCAAGTGTTGCCCGAGAACCTTTTTGAGTCGGGAGACATGGAACACATTATGTATTTTACTGTCTTTGGGGAGTTCTATTTCATAAGCTACTTCCCCAATCCTTCGAATTACCTTGTAGGGTCCATAGAACCGGGGTTTCAAATTTTCAGCCCCATTCTTCTTGAGGGAAGATTGTTTATATGGTTGTAGCCTTAAAAACACCAGATCTTCGGCCTCGAACGTCCTTTCTGTACGCTTCTTGTCTGCATAGATCTTTTGTTGATTTTGGGCTTGTTGTAAATTCTCTTTCAAGGTCTTCATGATGTCCCTACTCTGTTGAACAAAATCTTGTGCTCTTGGTACTTTGCTTTCTTGGGTTATTAACTCTCGAAAGCTTGTGGCCTCATAGCCATACAAGGCTTGGAAAGGACTCATCCCTATTGATATGTGGTGTGTCGTGTTGTAACAATGTTCTCCTAGGTGTAACCACTTGACCCAAGCAGTCTGTTGCCCTGTAACATAATTCCTTAGGTAGCCCTCTATCCATTTGTTCACTATTTCAGTTTGCCCATCATTTTGAGGATGGTAACTGGTACTAGGGGTCAAGACTGTTCCTGCCATTCTGAAGAGTTCCTGCCAGAATTGGCTAATAAACTTGCTATATCTGTCACTGACAATATTTTGAGGGAGTCCTTGGAGTCTGAAAATTTCCCTGAAGAATAGATCGGCTATTTGGTAGGCTTTGTATTTTGTGGAGACTGCGAGGAAATGGGCATACTTCGTGAGTCTGTCTACCACCACAAAAATGCTATCCTTTCCTTGTGTCCTTGGCAACTTTGTTATGAAATCCATAGAAATGCTCTCCCACTTTTGATTGGGAATAGGTAATGGTTGAAGCAAACAAGCTGGGTGGATGAGTTCGGTTTTATTGCGTTGACAGGTTAGGCACTCTTGTACATATTTTTGGACATCTCTTTTTTGGTCTTTCCATGCATACTTTTCCCTATTGTGTTTATAAGTTTTATAGTATCCTTGATGTCCTGCCAGGGGGTTATCATGGAATTCTTTTAGGATTTTGCTTTTGAATTTGGTCTGAGGGGTCAAGTATACCCTTCCCTTGTACAAGATGAGATCTCCCCTAACTATAAAATCTTCATTGGGAGGGTTTCCCTTCAAAATTTCCTTTGCTTGTGGATCTTGGTCATATTCATTAAGGATTTCTTCCTTCCAGTCCTTTGAGATGCTGGTAAGGGTATTGAGGTGGGCTCTTCGGGATAATGCATCTGCTGCCCCATTATTTACCCCTTTTACATATTCTATATCAAACTCGTAGGCTTGTATTTTGCTCACCCATTTTTGTTGCCTATCATTAAGATCTTTTTGGCTCAAGAAGAAGCGTAGGCTGTTATGATCGGTTTTCACACTAAACTTCCCACAGACATGGTATTGGCGAAATTTGGCCAGGCGTGCATTATGGCTAGCATTTCTTTGTCATAAATAGAGTAGTGTCTTTCTGCTTCGGTAAGTTTACGGCTCTCAAAGGCTAGGGGGTGTTTCTTTTGCATGAGGATTGCCCCAATTCCCTCCCCGGATGCATGACATTGTAGTTCGAGAGGTATAGAGAAGTCAGGAATGGTCAATATTGGACATGAGCTCATGGTTATTTTAAGTTGTTCAAAAGCCTGTTGGGCTTGATCATTCCATGTGAAAGCCCCTTTCTTAGTTAGATCAGTAAGGGGTGCTGCGGTCTTGGAGAACCCTTTTACAAAACGTCTACAGTAGCTGCATAGTCCCACAAATCCCCTTAATTGTGTTAAGGTTCTAGGGGTGGGCCATTCCTTGATGGCCCTGATCTTTTCTTCATCAACACTTACTTCAGCCTCACTAATTTTGTGTCCTAGGTAGATGGTTTCTTCCATCCCAAATTCGCACTTGAAGACTTTGGCATATAATGATTCAGACTCAAGAATGTTTAATACCTCCTCAATGTGCTGGAGATGTTCTTCCCATGTCTTGCTGTAAATAAGTATATCATCAAAGAATATTAGATGAAATTTCCTCAATTGTTGCCTGAACGTATGATTCATGCATGACTGGAAAGTGGCTGGGGCGTTTGTGAGACCAAATGGTAGGACCAAAAACTCGAAATGCCCATAGTGACATTTGAATGCCGTTTTGGGAATATCCTCTTCCCTCATTCTAATCTGATGGTATCCTGACCTTAGATTAATTTTAGAGAAATATCTTGCTCTGTGAAGTTCATCCATTAATTTGTCAATTCTCGGAATGGGGTATCTGTTTTTTATAGTCTTTTTATTCAGGGCCTGGTAATCTATGCACATTTTTCATCGTCCCGTCTTTCTTCTTGACCTATACCATTGATGAAGCAAAGGGGCTGCTGCTTGGTTGGATGTGTCCCATTTCTAATAAGTCTTTTATGGTTTTTTCAATCTCCTCTTTGAATTTGTGGGGGTGGCAGTAAGGAGTGGTAATGACAGGTTTTGCTCCTTCTAATTCAATGGAGTGTTCAAATCCCCTTTTTGGGGGTAAGCCCGGGGGAATGTCTTCGAAGACTTTTTTGTGTCTCCTAAGGATGGGTTGTATATCACTATGAACGATTTGACCTTCGGTTAGAGATTTATCCAAGACCATACATTGGCCGACCCACTCTCCTTGATTGTGCCTAAGGATTTTTTCCATTTTATTACATGATACTATCTTTGGAGAGCCATCGGGAATTCCTTTTAATGTTATCTCTCTCCCTTCATGTTGGAAGCATATCTCCCGATTCGGACTGTCCATGGTGAACCGACCCATTGAGTTTATCCATGGCATCCCCAAAATAATGTTGTTCTCTACGTTCACCACAAAGAAGTTCCTCTTAATTGTATGTCCCCCCAGGGTGACTTCCAATTGAGGTATAATTTTAGTGCACCTGTCTATGACTCCGTTGCCCATGATCACTTCAAATCCTCCAAACTCTTGAGTTTTTAACCTTCTCTTTGCTGCTAAGTGTTTGCTAATGAAATCATGTGAGGCTCCTGTGTCTACCAAAGCGATTACTTTTTGTCCTTTGATTATCCCTTTGAGTTTGAAGCATCTATTCTCACTTCCTTGAGTGATGACTGCCAAGGTACTTGACTCGTTGCTTTCAAACCTGGCCCTTTTATAGGGTCTTTCCTCATCCCGTATTTCTTCTGTGTTATTTAATTGTCCTCTTTTACATTCATGGCCCTTCCCCCATGGGGCCTTGCATTTGAAACATAACCCTTTCTCCACGAGTTCCTCTCTCTCCTTACATCGGTGATTCAAACTCCAAGGTTTTTTGCAAAAGTGGCAGGGCCTCTCCCGGTGGTCCCTCTGGGGTCCCTCATTCCTATGTGGTGTTTTGGCTGAGATGTTCTTGGGGGTACTAAATTCGACCATCCTAGTTTTCTTAATGGCCTCTACTAAATTCTGTGGTTCCAAGGGTTTTACAAATTTTTTAATAGAGTCTTTCAAGCCTTCTAAAAACATGTAAGTAAGCCTTCTCTGGGATAGGTCCGGGACCATTACTGATAGGTTTTGGAATTGGTCAATATAGTCTTCAATGGTTCCTGATTGCTTAAGGTGGGTTAACTCTTGGAAGTACCATTTTGAGTCTTTCTGGTCAAACCGGCTGATGAGTTTTTGGGTAAACTCATTATAGGTGGAGATATTTTTGTGGCCTAGGGTAATGAGTCCGTTATGCCACCAATTATGGGCAGCTCCGGTTAAATGGAGTATGGCAATTTTAATAGCATCTCCTTCGGTCATGGCGCTGTATGAAAGGTATGTATCTAGTTTTTGGACCCAAGCTTGGGCGATATCCTTTCCTGACCCATCAAAGCATGGTAGGGACATTTTGTTAACTTTAGCTTTGAGGTCTTTACCCATAGGCTTCCTTCTTCTACCTTCATTAGTCTTGGACTCACAAAAGTCCCTGAATGAAACCACCCTCTGAACTTCCGGCTCTAATCTAGCATAAATTTGGGCAATTTCTTCCACCCCAAGTGTCGCTTGCTCCTCTTCATCTCCCAAATGTTCTTCTCCAGGAAGAAATTTGAGAATTGTTTGTCTAGAACTTTGAGGAGATTGTTCGTTATCAGCGTGATTAGAGTGTGTCTCTCTTCTAGGGTTTGGAATATCTCTATTGTTGCTATTTGTATTTTGGAGGATTAATTGGCTCATTCTTTCGAATTTCTCATTGGTTTGCTCCATGAAAGTCTGAAGTTGTTTGGCTAATTGATCGGCCATTGCTTTCGTGCCTTTCTTTCTCTGATATGTGATCATAAACTAAGACTCCTTTTCACAGGTTGGCAGGATTATGCTTTGATACCACTATAATGTCCCTACTAGTTAGAGATCACTGTCCTGCAAAACAGACTGTTAGAATGCAACAAATATATATATATAATCTAATTTGCAATTAAACTTCAATTACTTAATTAACACTAATCTCAATTCTTATTTAATAAAAAGGATACGAGTGCAACACTGGGACATGTCCTTAGGCGGTTGTAATGCTCGCCTTCTTGGAACCCATCTTGATTCCAAGCCATACCAGGAAATCGATGGATAATTCGATTCCTGTCTTGGATGTAACATCTTACATCCAAGCCTACCAAGGAAGAGCATCATATATGATCAATTCCTTACATTGGATGATACATCTTATCATCCAAGTCTACCAGAGAGGACCAACCAAATCTGTCTCTTCTTGGGTGAGCTTTTGACACCCAAGCCTGAACATATATGCATATGAATACTCAGTACATACTGCCTACCAGGGATTATCATAATCCCTAAATTAGGCTAAGGGATTTTCCTCCCAATAGCCTCCATCATATAGCCACATTATCCATATAACATTCTACATTTTATTACCATTTTTCAATCCATAATTTTTGCCTACATTTACATATTCCTTAATTCTCATTATTTGATCCTATATACATATAAATATTCTACATACATACAACATTATAATCATGCTATAATTCTGTAATAGACAACATTATAATAATAATATAATTTTGTAAAACGAGATTGGAGACATACTCCGTATGACAGATCTACCAAAAGAATACGAGTATATATATGTGTTTGTGTGGCACACACGTCCACACACATATACGTACCTGTAGCGTCAATGCTAACCTCTTACTACTGGCTCTGCTGACGCAGCTGCAATTCCCTTTCCTTCCTCTCCGTCGTGCGTCTCCCTTTGCGCTGTAATTCCTTCCTTATACCCCGTGGAGGGGAAGGGTTGCGACCACCGTCCCACCACTTCTCGCGGGGGGGGGGGGTAACCGTGATGTGCTTCCCTTATATTATATCGCAGTTCATAATTAACTATTAGTTTTTATAACGTCTTATTTCCATTAACATTATTTATTTAATAATACTTTTCTTCATTATTTAATATATTAAATACATTAACATTTTAATCATTTATTTATATTAACCTTTATTTAATAAATTAACAATATTTAATGATTTATTTCCTCTTTTAGTATATTAACATTATTTAATAAATTTACATCAGGTGATACAGTAGGGGTTATCACAAACTCTCACAACTTGCCCAATTCTAACCATTGAAATGCATATAATTCATAAATTCTCTACATCTAGGGTTGGGAACATTAGACCAAATAGTTTATTTCTTCATTATGCTCCCAAATATAAACTATTCTTAAAATAGAACTCCTATGTTACTATTACTCTCAACAAATTTATTGCATAGAGATAGTGACATGATAGGCTTGAGCAAGCCAACTCATACTAAGCCCAAGGGCGGACTTTGAACCTCTTGGCCTTGGTGGCAGAACATTGGCATCCATCCAAGGTGGGCTACTCAGTAGGGTGCTAGCCTTATTCCCCTATACGTTCCTTATCCCTTATAAGTAATAACTTATCATGGTAGGAATGGCATGGGGATTGTAGTGGGATTTTCGGCTTGTCCAATCTAAGCCCAGGAGCGGGACTTTGACCATCTTGGCTGTGGTGGCAAAACTTTGGCATCCATCCAAGGTGTCCTACTTAGATGTCAACCTTAACCCTCTTACCTACATGTCTTCTCCTTCCTACATGATGATGCATCTCTAAGTTATTATTCATCATTGCAAGTTGGAAAAGACATCATAGTGGGGTCTCAGCTTTGCCCAATCTAAGCACAAGAGCGGGACTTGGACCCTCTTAGCCTTGGTGGCAGAACTTTGGCATCCATCCAAGGTGTTCTACTTAGATGGAAACCTTAAACCCTCTTACCTACAACTCATCCCTTCCTCCACAAGGATGCATTTCTTAAAGAGAAACCGTACATGGTTATTTGCTAAAGATGTATATTTTACATAACGAATGATGCATATTGTAGATATATTAAACACAATTTAACATGTTTGATTATCAAATTATAAGTCTAGGGAAGTTGATTTTAATAAGACATGAGTGTCTCTACTACTGAAATGATATATATAGCTGAAATCCATCATAGTGCTATAGAATCATCTATTATTTAATATTAACAGCTATGCTGTTATGATAGGAGTAGAATTAAAGGCTTAGACTACCATGATAATGATACAGTAATAATAATAGTGCATTTCTAATTGCAATAGTATTCCTAAGATGTTAGATCTTTTATAATGCCACAACCTCTTCCATGTGTACTATGATTCGACTGCTGTGAATCAGTAATGCAGATTGTTGATATCTTATGTACCCGATATTTAATATTACCTTTAATATGATTTCAATTACAATTGCAAATAGCATTAGTGCAGAGAAGCGTACCCATCAGTTGTCACAATTAATGATGTCTTACTATCCTTTTGCTGATATGCAGACTGCTTATCTCTGTTTCTTTCCTATTACTAGAAGCAACCCTTCGATCCTTATGTAAGAGTGAAATTGCTTGATGATTGAGAGAATGATTGACTACTATTTCTTCTAATGTTCGATATGAATGCTGAGAGTAGACTTGGTTCTTTTCTTGTCTTCCTTGTTCGATTTGGATATTTTCTTATTATTTTATTACTGTCTTTGTTTCTGATGCATATATATACTATTGTTGTGTAGTCACCGATTGTTGCATTATTTAATTTTTTGTCCCTTATGCTGTTCTTAATATATTATTATTGCTGCTTATTGCTTGCTGCCCTTACGATTTATCTCTGCTTATGTCTGCTGTTGCCTCCTAGAATATTTTGTTCCATTTCTTTATATCTCTCAATGTGAGGGACACCTCTTCATCATGTATGCTCTTGGGCAAGAAGCACACCCTTTCACCATTAGCATCCTTTGAAAGAGTGCAACTCTTATTTATTTCTGCCCTTTGAAAGGGACACAACCTTTCACAATCAGATCTGCACTTCTTATTTAAATTAGATCTGCACTTATTTAAATCAGATCTGCACTTCTGGTTGTAGATTCAAGTTGTTGTTTCAAATGAAGTTCTCTTCTCCCTTTTATACCTAATGTTTGAGGGAGTCGCAACTTTTCATTTCATGCCTTTTAACCATTGATTAAACTTAACTAAATTTTAATTATTTTAATTTTTTACTCGTTTATATTTTAATTTTATTATTATTATTTATTATTAGATCCCATTTCAAAATGAGGACATTACATTCTCTTAGATAGCTATCCCACTCTAGCATTAATTAAAACAGAGAAGCCATTAGGTTAGATATTGTAAGACCAATTCTTCCAATTGATAATTCAATTGTAGTAGTGGAAAATCAACATTTATTTTACTTTGTGAATGGTTATTTTCAGGCATTGATGGTCCATTTGTTTGTGTAAAGTTTCCCTAAATGAAATCCAAAGGTTAGCAGTATTTCTTTTCAAGAGTTAATGTGTGGATTGTTGAAATTCTGAGCAGCTATTTGGGCTTGGTGTAGCTAATGTTTGTGGATCCTTCTTTTCCTCATATCCTACCACTGGTAAGGACAATTGAATAATGCATGAACAGCAGAAGAATAGTAACTTGTTTCAGCTACCCATGCTAAATGGTGAAGTAGATGAGTAACTGACAAGTACTCTACGATGTTTGCAGGATCATTTTCTCGATCAGCTGTGAATCATGAAAGTGGTGCTAAAACGGGTTTATCAGGATTTATTATGGGAGTCATAGTTGTATGTGCTCTTGTATTTTTGACACCACTGTTTAGAGATATACCTCAGGTGCATTGTTGCCCATACTGAATCAACATAGTAGTTATATAAGTGGTTTTCATAGTTTGCTATTGTGATAGGTTTACATTTATTTGTATGTTTAATATGCTTGTTATGTTTGTTTTCAAAATATTGAAAAATATTTTAAATACTGAAGTCGATGCATACTTTTTGTGGCAGTGCACTCTGGCAGCAATTGTGATATCAGCTGTGATGGGTCTGGTATGCAGCTTTCTGTCTTGTGAATTTTCCATTGGTTCCTTTTGCAATGCAATTAAAGACATACCTGTAATTTCAGATTTCTATTAATAATGGCACCATTTTTGAAAGTAAGGTTAACCAGCTAGAGCATGGTTGAGGGAAGATTTAAGTATATATATATATATATATATAGAAAGAAGCAAGTTAATAATAGAACTTAAGGGTGTTCAACATCATTTCTTTTGAAAGTAACACAACATGTTTATGTGTTGGTCAACATGTTGTCCTCATTTTTGTTTCCAAAATGAAGGACCACTACATGAAATTTTTGTGAAAAAATGAAAATTTTTACTCTATGGCACGCTTCCTGAGGCAGAATTTCGACTAATCCTTGGACTGACTTAATCCTTAGTCCATCCTCGAACTACGTTTCGAATTTCGTCGAATTCTGGGTTCGTTTGCTATGTCTTTCCTTCAATTTCGGGTTTTAAAACCCTGACTGCAGGTGGAGAATTTTCTTCAAACTGCAAGTTTTAATCATATTCATTGTTTTGGTCTTTGTAGGGAATTTTTGGCTTATTACATGTGCACTTTTATTCAAGGATAAATACTTGTAATTTATTTTAAATTTCCCTTTTATTGTTTTTATCTTTTTTATTGTTTTTAGTTTTGTTTAGTTAAAATAGGGATTTTTTGGCTAAATTACAAGTAAACTTGCAGTTTGGTCTAAAAACCCCTACTTTAATGGTTTTTACATGTAACAGGGATTTTAAATCCCCATTACATATGTGCAAGCAAGTATAACTTGTTCTAGGGATTTTATTTCCCTTTTACAAGTATTTAAAACTTGCATTTCTCTCCAAAAAACCCGATTTTGCCTTGCAAGTGCATTTTTGACAATTTTAAACTTGCAGTTTGGTCTAAAAAGCCCGATTTTGCCTAGTAAGTGAAAAAGTGCAATTTTAAACTTGTTATATGTCCCAAAAACCCAAATTTGGCCTTGTAAGTGAAAAAGTGAAAATTAGAACTGTCATATGTTCTAAAAAACCTGATTTTCACATACTTATGCATTTCAAACTTGTCTTTTTCTCCCAAAAACCCGATTTGCAAGAAAATCGTTTTTGTTGAACTTTTCAAGGCAAATTTTGTGGAAGATTTGTTGGAGGAGGAAGGCGTTTTGGTTTCTATCCTATTTTCATGCATTCTTGGACACTTTTCACGCCACATGGAGGTTGTTTTTGCTGGTTTTTAGCTTCATAACAGCAACACGTTTATCCAAAAACCCACGTTTTTAACCCTTTGGGATGCCACGAATCTTCAAGGAGATGAATCGTTTTGGCTAGGAGTACCAAGGCGTTGAGGGTTAAGAAGTATTCAAGCATTTTCTATGCCATTTTACACTTGTTTGCTGTCACGTTTTTCCACTTAAAACGTTTTTTCCAAAACGTGGCAAGGGTTTAGTGTTGCGGTTTGTTCTCTATTTATTGGATATTCTTTTCCATTCCAAGTTTGTTGCATTTTTGGAGAAGCATTTTCAGTTTTAAGAAAGGTATGTTCTCTTTCCTTTCTTTCCTTCATTTTGTTATTTTCTTGTTTTCTTAGTTTTCTTTCTTAGTTGCATTTTTGGAATGTGTTGTTCTTCCCCCAAAAATCGGTTTTTGTGAGAGAAATCTTCCCTTTGGTATGCAATTTTTGAATTGCATTGTTCTTCCCATATTTCCCTCTTTATTTGTATTCGGATTTTAAAATCCCGATTACAAGTTCGCTGGAAATTCTTATTCTTCCCTTACGGTTAAGGATTGTAACATTTTTGGTTAAAATTCCAAGTTGAAAAGTGTGAAATACCCCTGCATTTTAAATTCGGGTTTTAAAAACCGGATTACACGTTGAAGAGTTCTTCCCATTTTCATGAAAATGACATTCCCGGATTTTCCCATTTCTATCCATTCACGTTTCCCATATCCGTACTTGCCATCTCTGTCATTTTTCGCAAGTCAAATTCTTATTTTCCATCCATTTCTCCATTTGCAAATTTACAAGTGTACTTGCATTCAGGTTTTAAAACCCCGATTGCGTGTATGTTCTTTCCAACTTGTATACTTGCAAAAATTTCCCCAAGATCCGAAAATGGTCAAAGTCAAGATTTTCCCATTTCCATGTATTTAACCTCTTCCTCTCACAAAATTGTGAAGTTCTAGAATCGAAGTGTTACCCATTTGGAGAAGGAAGAATGATATTTGTAGCTGACTATGATGTTGCCATAACTCTTTTAAGTCTTCATCACAACATTCCAGGTTCACAATCAATGTCAGATTTGTTGGCATCTCCAGCTCCAAAGAAGATGAAATATAAATATGACAAATATCAGAATGAGGTAGCACCTTCCCAGGTTTCTTCTCCTTTGGATCGCATTAGAGACACAGAGATAGGGCACGTTGATATGTCAGAATTCGTCAAGAGGGTAGAAGATCCATAGGATAATAACTTACAGTGGCTGTTGGACAGCCATATCCATCATGCATCTTCTTTCCCAGTGGCTGCCCTAGAACCTGAGTTCGTTCTTACCTGTGCCCATCATTTTGACAAAGAGTCAAGAGTCATAAAAAATGATGATGGCAAAGCTATAATCCGTCTTGATGCAGATATGATCGAGAAGGTCTTCAGAATACCTCTTGCACCTGTTTATATGGAAATCTCCAAAGAAAGTGCAGCAGAGTATTATGTGAAGAGGGAAAAAGATTGTGAGCGACACATCAATAGGTGGATCCAAGAGCCACGAGCCTCCTTCTCAAGTTGGGCGAAGTTGTACTGTTGCGATTTCAAATGGGAGATAGGAGACACTATCACTCTTCTTAGCAGGATGATGGGCCTTGAGCATTCCAATGTCTTTGAGCCATGGATGTACCAGTTCATCATGTTCATAAGGCAGTCTCATCACATTTCATGGGGAGAAGTCATCAATGATGCTTTGTGCGAACAACTTGCAGCAATTCCTACCACCATGACCTTCTTTATGAATTCATATTTGGTATACTTGGCAGCATCACTTAGACACTTTCCAGGTCTTTCTACCAAGGGTGATCGCTCACTTATATCAGTTTGGGAGTATTATGACCAGTTGTCGTTGAGACCCAGCAGACTGCATTTCAGAAGGGTCCAAGATGCATTCTTCGGTTATTTCATGTGTCAGTTTGACAAAACTCTCAAGAACAAGAGAGTATCAGATGAGGCATGGGCAAGGGTGTGCGAGTATGGATGTTTGTTTCTGCAGTTTCCCACCTTCACCTATATGAGGATCGGATGCTATGGTGGTCAGTCATATATGCTTCCCAGATACCCAACTGATAAGCCCATTCTTATGGAGTTGGGAAGATAGATCATGGCTGTTCACATTTTTCAGTCTGCTAGACACAAGGTTGGAATGGGGATCTCTACCACAAATCCATTGAAAATTGGTCAGTATTCCCTGGTCACATCTGTGAAAGCTAAGGCCATGGAGACTGAACTGCAGGAAATCAAGCTCAAAAGGTATAAACCTAGAGCTGATTTTGATTATAGGGGTATGAAGGAGAAGATCAAGAAATCCTTTGTGCATGTGCATCGCATTGAGGACATCTGGGTAGATCTCCGCACAGAAGCTGAAGTTCTGAAGATGGATTATTGCAGGCTCATTGTTGAGCAAATTGTTGATTTGAACTTGGTGAATATCCCACAAGGGATGATTGATGATGGGTACATACTTGATCCTGAATACATTTCACGGAGGGTTGAGGAAGCCTCACTTCCTTTGATCCAATGGTCGCACAAAGAGTGCATATCCATCCTTGACAGATTTCAGCCTATCTTGGCCAACACCAATGCATGGCTGAAAAGTAATGTTGTTAGACTTATAAAAATCAAGGTTGGTAAAGAAGATGATTCTATGGGGCCTCTTGGACGTAAGTCTGAGATTTGGGTTGACAACAAGGAGGGTGCATCATCTTCGGGCACAAGGATCAAGTTGGAGTCAATCGTGCAGTAGTGCTTCCTCCTAAGGAGATGATGGTTCGTGGGAAGGAAAAATCACGATTCCATGTTTAGGTGATCGATCTGGATAATCCAGAAGAGGGGCAACAATCTGATGATGCTCCTAAGTCTCTAGTTTCAGACTCGCCTCATGAGATCATTCCTCCAGTTTCCATTGAGACGCCTCTTTCTCCTCCTGATTTGCTTGTGGATGAGTCTCCTCAGAATGCTATTCCCTTTTCAGCATACGAGCCATCTCCTGATCCTCAACAAGAGAGTGTGTTGGAAGTTCCTGAGGATATTCCTACTCGTATCCAGTTATTAGAAATTGATACTTCCACTTCTGGTTTTGAAGAATTCATGAGGCAATCTTCATGCCCATTGGTAACTGAGCAAACCGTGGTCGCTATCCAAACAGATATTCCTCCCAGGATAACCACGGTGATTCAAACAGAAACTGATTCTCCTTTGCCTACGGCTGCTACTGGAGGGGAGTTGATGGCTTTGCCTCCATGGCTTAGTTCTCTTACCTCGAAAAGGAAGAAGCAAGAGATCTCACCTGATGCCTTTGATTACCAGCAACTGAAACAATTCAGATCCAAAGTTGCTAAGAAGGCCAAGACTATCTCCAAAGTAACTATCGACAGCAACAAGATGAAGGTAGCTGAAATTATGGAACCTATTGCGGATAAGCCACTTGAAGAAATGTCAGCTGCCGATTATAAGGTTACAAGGATAGAGTTGGGAAAACAGACGTATGAGGTCATTAAACCTGATGCTCAGTTTTTTGTTATTCCGCTGGTGCAAAGGTGTGATGAACTTCTAGCAAAGAAAGACAAGTTAGAACGTGAAAACCGATAACTTATGGCAGCCATTCATAAAATTACAAAACCTGTTGCTGAAGGGAGTAACTCCATAGGTTCTTCTGGTTCCCAAGAATCAATTCGTGGAGTGGAAAGGGCTGCTCTAAAGGTACAAGCACTGGATTCCTGGGTTGATCAACTTCATGATCTATGTGCACAGGTAATGAAAGACATTTTTCAGATGATGTCTAAGTTGGAGACTTTTGAGGAGAAATTGGATCAGACTTCTAATACTTTCAAAAAGAATCTAGAAAGTGTTGAAGAAAGTTTGACAATTTGGCGTACCATGCCCCAACAACAACTGAGTGTTCTACAAGAGCACACCATCATCTCTTCTAGGGTCATGTACTTGGAATTTGAAGAACTCCTGGAAAACAAGACCCTTGTTCTTAAATCCCTCATTGAGGAGATCGGTGATGCAAAGAGATTCTGGGGTGAAGTTTTCCGAGATGTTGTCTCACATTGTGAAAGGGCCTCTTGCAACATAGTAAGTTAGGATGGAGAGCTGATTCCAGAAGAAGAAGTTCTTGCTGATTTACAAATGAGAATTCGTAATGAATGGAGGAGCGAACAATTCACGGCCGCTTCAATTCAGACATTGATGAAACACCAAGCCTTTCTGCATGAAATCCAGTCTATCCTGGATAAAAACAATTCTGCGCTCCTCCGCTGTCACTATACTATTGTGAAGACAATGGTTGTTGCCAAGAACACCCATGAACCGAATCCCGAGGAACTACAAACGAGCATCCAAAAATTTCAAGGATTTGTGTCTTCACAAAATTCAACTTAAGTGTTTTACAACACTTAGTTGAATTTTCCCTCTTTTGTAATCTTTAGTTGTAATTTTGTTGTGACAAGTTACATGTAAAAGTATTTTTTGTAAAAAGCAAGTTACACATTACTTGCACTTTTGTAATGTAATGTCCCCACTTTGAAATAAAATTCAATAATAAATGATAATAATAAAATAAAAATATAAAATAAAATTATTAAATATAATTAAATATGATTAATTAAAAATTAATTAAGTTAATGAAAAGTCAAAAGAAATGAAAGGAAAGGTTGTGACTCCATCAACAATGAGATATAAAAGGGAGAAGAGAACCTCATTTGAGAGGGGGAATAATTTGGAAATGAGAAGTGCAGATCTGATTTAAATGATAAGTGCAGATCTGATTATGAGAGGTTGTGTCCCTTTCAAAGGGCAGAAATAATGAAGAGTTGCACTCTATCAAAGGGAATGGTGAAAGGGTGTGTCTCTTGCCAAAGGGCATACATGATGAAGAGGTGTGACCTCTCCCTCACATTGAGAGATATAAAGGAAAGGAATCAAAAGCATCTAGTAAGAGCACCATGGATCAAATCAGATCAGAACTGTTATTAAGTTACAGGCAGTAACATCCTTGTTCTTGGTGGTATGCATGGGGATGTGTTTAATAAGTATCCTTAATATTAAATATATGAAGCCCAATGATGTTCTTATGCAGAATTAATAGTAATACTAATATGGACTGCAATATGTATGATAGTCATACTTAATTTCATATACGTATTCATAATACATAAGAAATATATATACTTATAGTCTAAATCATGTTATTACTTTCCGTCCCAAGATAGGGTGGCGATCAGCACCAATAAGCCTTGAGGGTATAGACCCAAGATAGGTAAGGGCTTGGATCTGTAAACTTTGAGGGAACTTATTGTAGTTGGTCTATAAGCGCTTTGGTAACATATGTAAACCCTTCTCCCTTAAAACTGAAGTAGTAGCAGGGTTTGATATCTATATTAAGAACTATGAATAATGAAATTAATCAGCTAATGAGGAAAATAGACAAGCACTTGTTAATAACTTATTGAAGAAAATCTATCAATTTTAGTATATTTAAATAGATCAGGTAGGGGACATTACATGTAATTACATGTAAGGCAACTACAAGTTGTGTCCAATTAGGACTGTAGTTGGAATAAGTCTTAGTTAGTTATTGAAGTCTTAGTTAGTTATTGAATGAATCTTGGTGGTTGAAAGAATCTCTCAAGTTAGTTAGGATCCTCCCACTTTTTTATCAAGGCTTCTCTTCTATAAATACTTAAGGGGTCTATTGTAATATTTATCTTTTGGAAAGCAAGCAAAAACTCTGCCAAATTTACAGCAAGAAGTCTTTGAGCTTATGTATGTGAATTGAAAGTTTTTGAAGAATAATAAAGAAGGATTACTCAAGTTTTGAGTCTTTGAGCTACATGTTTGAGTTTGAATCTTTTTATTTCTTCCATGCAAAGTGTTTCTAAAGGAGCTTAGTCTAATCTGATTTGAAGTCTTTGAGCTGCAAGTAGAGAAGATTAATTAAAATAGGAAAATCTCTAGAAGGAGCAGCAAGTCTTTGAGCTTGCATCTATTCTTGAGGAAAAATTATTGTTTGATAAGAAATAGCAGCAAGTCTTTGAGCTTGCATTAGTTCTTGTCTTTGTGTTGAAAGAATAGATTATTCCAGTCTTTGAGCTGTTATCTTTTATTCATTGTAAAATTTAGTATAGCAAAGGGTAGATAGGATTTCACATAATCAAGTCTTTGAGCTTGATATTGCTGTCCCGTCCCGAAGGAAGTGACGAAAGTTTTTGCGCTTTCAGGAATCTTCATTTCCTTTCTCTCATTTCACTCGAAAGTGGTTACTGCTGTTCATATTCAATCACTATCCTTTTTTGTGAAGAGAAAAAGATAGTCTTTCTTGAAAAAAGAAGAAAGATTGCTGTCCCATCCTATTTTATTTTCAAAGTTGTAGTTAGATAGGGGGAGCCTTCCCTTAATTAGGAGAGTTTTTACTCGTGTGCTCTGGTTGAAACCACAATTTTATATATTTCCCCAAGTGTACAAAATTTTCAACCAACACAACATATGTGGAAATAATCTATAGAGTGAAAGGTGCAAAGCAAAGTATTAAATTCATCATTCCTCCTCTGTACTAACAAAAAATGCTTAGAAGCACTTGTGTCTTATGTGGTTTCCCTTTCCATGTAAATATTACCAACATATGCTATGAAAAATGTCATAGTGTAAATGAGTATTCATGGAGGTCATCTTGAGATGACTAAAAAAACATACTGGATCAAATCCCATAAAATATTAAATTCTAATATGGATTATTGTAAAATGTTGCGAGTAATAATTTGAATTGTTTATGATCAATAAAGATTGTTTTGAGGAGTTCATAAATATCAACCCTTATAAGTATAAATATATTAAATGTTATTACTTCATTCAGTTCTATTTTATGATTGTTATTCCCCGTAGATCGTTATTTCATATGGTGCATTTACTTTGTTGAGAGTGCTAAAGTAGTAGCCCTTTTTTGATAGGATGGAAATGGCAATGGAAATAGATCCTTTTATAGTCCAAGATACCGGGTATTTGTTTTTGGGTCTACAATGGCTTATAGTATATGGGACTATCTTGTACTGCATGCAAGAGGCACCTAACTGTGCTACAAACAAGGTGTATATATCCTACCTCTTGTAGGATTTGAACTTGTGACCTCTCTTTCAAGAGTACAAGTTTACCATGAGGCCAACATAGGACTACATAGATATCATATTTATTAGATAGATATGCCCCCTGTGAAATATTTTTGCAGATAGATTGCATATGCTTTGAAGATTCTCTGTTATTGCCTCCTCTACAACTTGATATGAGTGGAGCTGAATTTCAAGAGCTTTCATCCCACCTTTAAGATGCTGTACTTTGACAACAAGACTTATATATCTTGTCATCAGTAACCTATTCGAAATGTATGCACAAAATTTTCATAATAAGAATCAGAATTGCAGAACATAATTTATCTGCGAATGGTTTCAATCATAGGTCACAAACTTGGTGACTACTTATAAAAATGCTTTTTCAATGTTTCATAGACTCCTTCAATACATTTTATAATTATTTTTTGGATGAAATTTATGTTTTTAAAGGAATATAATTATTTTTCTAAGTTGCTGAGTTTTTCTTGAGTTCAAGTTTGTTGATTATGGTTCCAATATTAAGGCATACATAAAATTTAATTATAAAAATCTATTATGGAAAAAGAAACTGCATTTGTTAAGGTGAACAATTTTTAAATTTTTGTTTATGTTTAAGCCAAAAAACTTTACTTAGCATTAAATTTCATTTAGTGCTTTACAAACTAAGATGATCACTCTCTAAATAGGATTGATGCCAAAGATCTTGTATTATCATTTGATTCATCCAATCTAAGATTGCAAAAAAAAAAGGTGTTCTTTCACATTCGTATTATTCCTTAAAACTACCTTGCATTGTGTTGGCAGTTTAAATTTTCTCTTTTGGGAAACAAATTGGAACAGAACATGAGAATAAACCTCTCTTCAAATTCACAGGGGAAGCTTTTCAAAAACTAAACACTACCCCTAAACAGAAAGTTGCTCCGTTTTGGCGCAAATTTTACTGGGAGTTTCCTTGAAGGGTCTTGATTCCAGTCGCATGTTTAGTTTCTTCAAAACCCTAACATAAACCCCTAAAATCTAGGACAAAAGGCAAAAACCCTAAAAAAGACAAAATATGCCATAGACTTCACCAAATTCGCTCGAACGAAAAGCAAACCAAGTCAGAATGACCCTCAAACACTTGCAAAGCATAGAGACTGACGAGACTGCCACCAAAACCCACAAAAAAACAAGACCAAAAGACCAAAAGGGCCTAAAAGTTAGGGGGTCCCTATCTGGGATGGGGTGATGTGGGATTAGGTCACAACAAGTGTGTTCTTGTTCCATTGGATGAATGATTTGTTCCACAATTAAGGAAAATGTTTCTTCAAGGTCATTCTCATTTTGTACTATTATGACCTTTATTTTCTCTCTGATGGAGTCGATGCCATTAGATTTCCTCCAAACATGGTCGATTTGTATTAGCAAACCTGATCATACTCACGATAGGCTTGGTGAAACTCGAGACATAGAACACACAAGCCCATTAATCGTCATCTAGGATCAATTACTTGACCTTACGGGCCCTCTTTGATTTTGATTTCTTCCAAATACTCCATTGGTAGCTAATAACCATGGCATCTAATGCCCTTGGCACCTCCAAGTTGTCTCAAAAGGATCATGTGTGATGCAAATCAGATCTCAGCAACCTAATGTTTTGTAAAATTAAGTTAGTAACACATTAAAATATAAGTAAACATGGCTTACATTAAATTTAATAGTAAATTAAATAATTAACTTGAATTTACCATCAACAATTCCAAATTTGAGAAAGTCTTGAAAATGATTTGTGACATGTGCTGGTTTGTCACAAACATTTGGAACTCCTCACCCTCAATGTACATAGCTTTCACACACTCTATTTGAGTGCCAATTGCTTGCATGACCAAGTTATGGGAGTGTATGTTGCCCAAAAATGTGTGCATACCTATCCTCAACCAAGCACTTGTAGCTCTGCGATGTTTCACATTGTCTGTAATGATTTGGACATAACATCTCCATGGACTCAATGAGGATTTTAGAAATGAATTCTGCATCTTTGATTCGCCCTTCACAATCATCTGCTTTGAAAAATGCTGCCCCTTCGGGGGATACTCTAATAATATTTATTTAAGGTTGGTTTTTGCAGTATTTCCATCCGTAAAAGATAATAGAGACTACTATTTCAATCCAAGAATCCCTAATTGGTTTGAGTGATGTCTCTACAATTTTTTTTTCTTTTGCCAATTAGGTGGTGTGCAACTTTTCATACCTAGGACCTGTGAAACTAGAAGGTGCATTATTGATTGCTGACATCATTTCTCACCAATATGGTGATCTCACCAAGTTAAAAGAAAGACCATTGGCATAAATTCAACATACAACTTCTCTTGTTATATATTGAAATGCCTTAACCAATGGGTCTCTTTTGTGCGAAGAAGGTGAGGGATATTCTTCTTGGATAGAGGGCATCTCCAAGAAAGGATGTTAGGAGGCCATTACTAAATTTGTAGTTGTTTTATTGATGTTTTCCTTAGTAAAGCATAAGATTTTAGTTATGCTCTTTTACTCTCAATATCAGCCTCTTGTTTTGTAATGAATGCCACAATTTTTTCTTTCAGCAACTCTTTATTTTGCCCTTTACATATTCTAATCCCATGCCCACTTATAGCACAGAAGTGATCTTTCCCTTGATTATATGAGCTCTTAAATTGGACTTTGCACTCATTACAATTCGAAATAAAAGCTCCACCTCTTGGAAGCTGATTAAGCATTCTAACCCGTTACCATAAAGGAGATGGTTGATCATATTTAAATTGTTTGTTTGTTTCAATACCCACTAAACTTGAACTAGTGGCCTTTCCAAATAGATTGCAATTTGAATTTGCTGTTATAAGAAATTATAAAGTTTTAAATAAATAAATAAATGCAACCCTACAATATGTATAAACTAAGAAAATTTTAAAATAAACATTAAAAAATATTGTAGAAATTCATGACATTGTTTTTTTTTTCTTTATTTTCAAACTTGAAAAACTTATTCAAAAACTTGAACAAATTTAACAAATTTAAAAGAACCAGTTAAAATGTTTACCTTAGATGACTAGGCCCCCTTTGTGCAAGTTATCTTCACCCCTTTTGATACTTTGTGATCAATCTCCTTCGAAAAAAGCCAGCTACCTTTTAAAATGCAAAACTGGCTTAGCATGGGTGTGTTTGAGAGAAATGAAGTTGTGTTTACAATGAGGGGCGAATTCTAGGTATAGGGAACGTTTAAGGGTTTTTTTTTGTGTTTTTGCATGATATATATATTAAAGTGTGCCTATGATGCATTGGCAACTATGGGAGTGCTCAAGAGCGGCCAGAGAGCATCCCCATTGCTTTGGGTCCTTTGTGGGTATGCAAATGACATGCCCACGAGAACCTGAGGTGGCTTGGGTTGTGGTAGAAGGGTTATGGTAAACTTAGTCGTATTCATAAATTTTGCAAAACCAGGGAGGTTTACAACAAGAAGCTCATATTGTAGAGCATTTTGAGGAGAAGGGGGCAGCCTTCTATACATTCATGGCCAAATGACCTGTAGATTATTTTATGTTTTTTGTAGGGTAGTTAGTAGAATGACCATTAAGGGAGGGTACTAAAAGTAATATTGTAATATTGCTATAATGGTCATCTTAGTCATTTAGTTAGTATTTAGAAACTTCTGTCTATGTCTTTCGTCTTTTGTTAGTTTTAGGAAGTTTCCTTTTTGTCTTTCATGTTTCTAATGTTGATCATTTCTGTTATGGAAAGATCGTCTTGCAATTTTCCATCTAAGGAGTATTCCTCTCCTTAATTAATAACAACATCAAATTATCATTTCATCAACATTGGGGCTGCAAATTTTGGCTTTGAAATTTAGTGTGTTTGCCTCAAGATACACACCTAACAGTGCTGTAGGTGCAAATTTTGATATGAAAATTGGTGTGCTATATCAACATGTATGTTCCTCTATACTATGTCCACAAAAGTCAATCTATCTCTATATGGCACCCTTTACTACAAAAGTAAGTAGATTTCTGTTTGTACCTTTGTTATATCACTGCATTACAACTTTCTATGCCTCAATGAATTCTCCATCACATTGCCACTGATTAGCTTTTTGTTCTTTGCTTTGGTGGGTTTGAAAGCCTTAGCTGTTGATCTGGATATATGTATGTAATGTCCCTACTAGTTAGAGATCATTAACCTGCAAAACAGATTGTTAGAACACAACATATATATATATATAAACCATTTTAATTTACAATCTATTTTTAACACTTAATTAGCATGATCATAATTTTCATCAAAAAAAGGATACGAATGCCAAACGAAAGTATGTCCTTAGGCGGCTGTGAAGCTCGCCTTCTTGGAACCCCTTGGTTCCAAGCCCTTCAAGAAATCAAAGTTGAGTTTGAATCCTGCCTCTTACACCCAAGCCCTTCAAGGAAGACCCTTGTCTATTCCTTGCCTTGGGTGATGCCTTCATCATCCAAGTCCTCAAAGGGGACGGGCTAGATCCGTCTCTTCTTAGTTGGTGTTTAATCAACTAAGCCCTATATATGCACATCAACCTTCAGTATATACTGCCCTAGGGTTTATAAAAAACCCTTCCTTAGACTAAGGGAGTTTCCTTCGTATAGCCTCCCTCATGTGAATACCTTTACATTACATTTGCTTCATTATTACAATTTCTATATAACCTTATGTACATAGCCCTGAATTCACATATATTATATATTTATAAAAATGTTCATTACCATTATCTTTTTATATTCTTTAACATGCATTTCGACTATCCTGATTTGTATTCGTTATTTAGTGTATATTAACATTCCTTAACATTTAATAACCCTTCCTTACATATGCCTACAATAAGTTCCCATTTAACTCTACTAAATTACTCCTATATTCCTCCCTACACATACTACATGTCATTGCCTATTTTAATACATATATATATCTGTTAATACATTTATACCTTCTCTATATCCCCGGATATATATATACTACCCTTACCTATTTATACCTTTATGTTCATTTATATGTTAATTATTCTTATTACCCATTTTATGCAAGTAGACCCCTTACCTGTCTGACCGCAGCGCCTCCTCTTTTCCTTCACCCGTATCTGTGCTCCCTCCTTCTTACTTCCTTTTCGACATCCTGCATTTGATGGGTTAAATACCCTCTCGTGGGAATGGGGTGACGGTTTGCAGCCTAAGCTGCGGCTACCGTCACACCATTTCCCTTCCAAAGTAAGGGGTGTGGTGGTAGACGCAGCCTGGGCTGCGTTTTCCGTCCCACCGCTTCCCGCGGGGGGGGGGGGGTGGGCCTTATACCATACACTTTATTAAAGTGCGTAACATTAATAATAATAGTCATTCGAACTATTAAGTGCATCAACTCATTAATATTTAATAATCATTAAATATATTAAATGAATTAATCTTATTTAAATAATAATTATTTAATTTCTTAATCCTATATTTAAATATTAATATACCTTAAACTTTTAATTAAATTAAATTAATTAAATATCAATGTTAACATTATTACCTCATTTGATAATTGATTTTGTCTTTTATTTATTTATATTTTTCAAAAGCAACCTTACATTATGGGATGCGATGGGAATATCACAATATATACAATTAAGTTGCCGGGTTCTTCACTAGGACCTCTTGGGTCTTGGTACGGTCCCCCTTGGGTCCGGGTCTAGTTCCCCTAGGGTCCGGCTCAAACTTTGTGTTTTCGTCCTTGCCGAACCTAGAAGAACCCGAGAGGAATTTTAGTGAATTTTGTAGAACCCGTTGAGATTTGGCAGAAAAGACATTTTTGTTGACTGTTTTGATGCCAAAATGGCAAATTTGACCCCCCAAAGCATGCCGAGTTGGATGATTCAATTGCCTACCTTGATGCACTTGGAGTTGATGACATTGATGACCATGAGCGACCTAGTGATCATGAGATTGACTATGCTAGTAACACTGCCAATGCTAGTGCCAGTGCTAGTGCCACTGTTTTTGGTTCTTCTAATCTACCACGGCATATGGAGGAGGATGATGATATTTTTGATGACCCATATGTTATTTGATTAGTGATGGCTGTTTGTTGTAGCTTGACATTATTATTTTTGAACTAAAACAATAATCTGGTGGTGTATTTACTGTTTTGCTATGTTATTTGAACTAAAAATTTAATATATGATGGTGTATTTTGCTGTGTTATTTGACTATTGGCATAGTGGTGTATTTTGAACTTAAC